>NW_008603806.1:0-2747 GCF_000691845.1 Merops nubicus | reverse complement strand
ATGCTGGGTGAAAGAACTATAGGAACATATATTTCAACATCTTGCTGGTTTCGCACTGGAACTGGTAAGGTATGAACACCTCCGTCCTACAAAAAGCAAGAGCACGGTATTACAAATAGCACTGTAGTGCTTCCCAGAATCAATATTTAGTCCTTATGTACAGACAAGTTGTTGAAAATATCTCCAAGAGAAAGGAAAATAATTATCTCAGGTCACTTCTGAACAGTGTTATTTGTGAGCAAACAGTCAGCTCATCGCAGCAAAGTGTGACGCTGTACTAAATGAGTAGCAGTGCCACGGAGGTACAGGTGCCTACAGTCATTGAGAAGGCAAAAAGCCATCAGAAATACTCTTTCACTACTCCTAGGTTTTGAGACCTTGTCTGGACAACTAATTTGGTAACTCCCACACCTTTGTTTTCTCTTTGCTCCCTTCACTCTGCAGCAAAGATGAAACTCAGCTTAAAGACTCATTCCTCAACCCATCCCAAAACAGTGGCCTTTCCTACAGGGTTTGTCATTGTAATGCCATAACCCTCTAGCACCACACACTTTTTCTTACTGGAGTTCCAAAGGAAAACTTTAACAGCTCGCAGGAGACCTCATTTCATTTCAGAGTACCTCCTTGACACAGAGAACGAGCACGGCCGATCAGATACAGGGATCTACTAAATCCTACTCAAGAAAACACTAAAACAATTTCACAGCTGATGGCTTCAAAGTTGGATTTTTCCAAGTTTCAAGAAGAAGCAAATCACTTCCACGCCACGTGCCCTAGTTAGCCATACATTCAGCAGCCTGCCCAACTAGCAGAAAGTTAATGAATATTAATTTGAAGAAATTTGCAGGCTGATACACTTGGCAGATTTTCATTCCAGCATTTCATATCACTTACCAAATGATAGAAAACTTTCCAAATGTAACTGAATGCAGAACAAGGCCAGGGTATGACACTGATGATCCTACCACAATAAATTGTAAGAATCACTCAGAGAATGTGAGGACCTTTGCACCAGCACAAGGCAATGACAGGTGCCCACAAAGGTATCCACCACGACAAAGAAAAATCCATGCTGTGCACCACTAGTTCAACAGGTGTTTGCCACACACTCGGCTGCAAAATCCAACGGTTTTTATTTTAGCAAATCCTCTGTCGACTTAATTGACAGTTTTCCCCAAGTAAGGATTTAAGAATTTGGTTCTTAATCTGTTTAAACAAAGACAGCTTAGACTCATGTAGTTCTTGGGATCCCTTTTACTATGTCACTATTAAGTCACTACTGCACAAGTAAATAATTTTTAGGCCTACCAGGAAAGCAGAACTATTATAAGAACATACCTGATCTACTACTGATGTCAGTGCAGCATCAATAATGGTCTGACCCTTCTTTATTGCTTTCACATAATGATACGACCCGTTCAGAGAGGACTTCAGTACCTCAAAGTATTCTTTGGACAGCTTTGTATTAATTCTTATATTCTAAAACCAGAACATTAAATAGACATTGTCACAGGTGACTGACTTTGATACTGTACAGAGAGCCATAAACATATTAGCAACAAATCAACAGGAGAACAACTGTTTAATAACATAGTTCAAAGAAACTTATTTGAAAATGAGCAAGATTTTTTCTCTGTGAAAGTTTCAGTCTTTCAACAAGATTGTGTCTTTTAGACACAGCACTAATGTCACAAAAATATTTAAATTATCAACTATCTGCAATTTAACATGAGGGGTTCCCATACTCATGTCACTAAATAATTTGTATTTTACAGTGATTTCTTAATTTTGTTATTCTTAAACACAAAAGGGGAAGCATCTGCAAACATACAGCCCCAATAGCACATTTCTAAGATCTAGCCGGAGCTCAGATTTTTATCTCAGGAAGCAAATAAGTGCAAAAAAAAAGAAGATTCACATAAACTCAATAACCTGAAAAGCCATCATTTAATACATTTTTTCAGCTTGCAACCAAAGTATTTAAATTTTGGATTTGTTTATTTTAAGAGGAATGTAAATTTGGTACCCACAATTCATTGTACTTAAACACCAAACAGCAAAGTGGCTTAATGCCAGCTAATTATCTAAGCTTGTCCCATCATTAACTGAAAGGAAGCAGATAGCTTATAAGCACACCTTATGCCTAATTTTTTAACAGGAAAGGTCACCTCTAGAGGTGACAATGTGGTAGGTGGGGGGGTGAATGAGGTAAAGCCCCACATTAGTGCTGCTCTCCAGAAGTTATGCTCTTTTGCAATTTCCAGTGCAATGCCTACAAGTGCATTGTTCAACTTCTTCCAGATTTTTCTGCAGCACTTAGAGACTAACGTGTGCTTTCACATCAACCATGCACAGTGATTTTTTTTTTTAAAAAGAAAAAAAAAACAAAACACAACAACAAAACAAAGGGAAAAAAGGAAAAGGCAAGAAAGAGCCTGGTTTGAAACGTCCTAATGCAATATAAATACAAAAAGTAAGCAGATTGTTAATAACCACGCCTTATCCGTAATTTTTTACCAGGAAAGGTCACCTCTAGAGGTGACAATGTGGTAGGTGGGGGGGTGAATGAGGTAAAGCCCCACATTAGTGCTGCTCTCCAGAAGTTATGCTCTTTTGCAATTTCCAGTGCAATGCCTACAAGTGCATTGTTCAACTTCTTCCAGATTTTTCTGCAGCACTTAGAGACTAACGTGTGCTTTCACATCAACCATGCACAGTGATTTTTTTTTTTAAAAAGAAAAAAAAAA
>NW_008603805.1:14459-84971 GCF_000691845.1 Merops nubicus | reverse complement strand
CCGCACGGGGAGCGGCCACCCAGCCGGCCGCGAGGACACGGAACAGCCCCCGCGTGCCGTACGGTCCTGCCTGCACCAGGGTCTCCCCGGCCTGACCCAGAGAGGCCCAGGCATGTGCTGTCCTGTTGCTAGCCAGTCTAGATTCCATTGTCATGCTGCAGATGCTTACAAGATGATGACTAGCCAAAAAGTAAGTCCCTGTTTTCTATCACAGGTACCTACTGGACAACTGAGGTCCAAAGTTTGGGTTCTCACCACTTCACTAACAGCTGCATGTGTCCAGACATGTTACAAAATACCACACTAGGCTGTCTTATTCAGGGGGATGTGTTTGGGGAACATGCAGGCTATGTGCAGGATGTCTCCCTCTCGTGGCAAGTCTCACCTGAGCTTGCTGATACCTACTTCTTACCTACAGGGCTTACCTACGGGTCAACTGAAGGAGCTTGTGTTGAAGCTTCCATACCCGCAGGTAGTTGAGAAACCTGCATCATAACTCGTTACAGGTATGCGGCTGCCAGTGTATGAAAACAGGTGAGATCTAAAAATGTACACAAGGTCACTGGGCTCCAGATGAGTTCAGCTGACTTTGAAAGCAACTGGTGCTTAGTAAAACATTAAAGACTTTATAGTCAGCTTATAGGCACAGCCCCACAGTTAACACCCCATTTCTCACTATAGGGTTCAACCTTACCATGAGGGCTTGAAATTCTCAACTCGGGAAAGGCTGGCTGGGGCCAGAGGTCACACTGATGTTGAAAGCTTGCCACAGCTGGCAAGTCTTTGATGAAGGAAGACCCTCAGAAGCTGAGCTAGGAATTGAGCTGCAGCTCTGTCCAGCTTCAGGAAACATACTTTGTTCAGGGCAAGACATAAGTGACTGGCCCAGGGACAATTAAGCACAGGTCCTTTTACTGACAATATGCAATCTTCTTGCCTACTTAGAAACAAACCAGACAATCCCACACTTTGCTCTAGTGCTTTATTTGCATTAAACACTGCCACTTGCCTTTCTAGCAGGTTTGTCAAAGAGAGGAGACCATGGTTTATTAGTTCTGGACTTAGTACAGAGCTGGCTTGTACAGCTCAACCAGAGAAGGTGGGGACACATTGCAATAAACCCCTATGTAAACCACACCAACCCTTCTAAGAAACTGCTCATCCATCCAGGTGCTATGCCTGGAATGGGTGGAGCAGCTGTACCCTAAGCCACATGTCATCTGTTGCATTTGCAAATACCCAGAAACTTCTAGGAGCCCTTCACCCCGAAAACATTTCAGCTTAATTCCTGTCAACAGCACAGCAAAAGGTGAAGCTAAAGTGCGTCAGCATTTCCCACTGAAATGAAACATTACCCATAACCCCCCCGATGAATCATGCTTTGTGCCGCAAGCATCCCCCAGCCCATCTCTCTGCTCTCCCCTTGGCTTGGCCTTCTTTGCACTGCTTTGCTTTGGCTGCAAGTGGTTCAGGGCAGAGGCCTTGTCACCTCATCTTTCTACGTCACGCCCAGCCCTGACACTGTCTGAAGAGGCCACCTTGCTGCCTGAAGCTGCCACGGCTCTCATTACAGTGTCAAAGGTACCAGCATTGCAGCAAACACCTTGGATGGGAAATTCCACTGTTGATCTTCCAGGAGATTCACAATCCTCCTTGTAAAGGAAAAGCATCCGCTCATAGATGCCTCAGGGACCCTGTTGCTTCACACCACCATGTTACAATCCCAGAAAAGGAAGTGCATGATGATGCTGAAAGATTTTGACCTTGTGGGATCTCTCCATGACATACCCAACTACTGCTGATCCTGTGGACCTGCGCTCCTCAGAGCCCAGCCTGACAAGACCCATCTTGCAGACAGGGCTGCTCTGAGTGAGCACATGAAGTCTGGCTCAGCTGGGGAGAGGGCTGACAAGGGAGCCAAGACAACAGGCAATATCAATTCTTTCAGAGTGAGAAAGCAAAGGAAGAACAGGCATTTCGGGGAATGCTCCAAGTGGGTGGAAGAAAACCTACACAAAGTAGCCAAAATGTAGTCTGAGTAGCAAGGGAGGGGCATTAGGTGGCAGGCCAGTCAGTCATCTTAAGAGGGATAAAAGAACTTGACTCATCCAAAACTAGCCTAGACAAAGTACTAGAGAACATGCTGCAGGAAAGTTGATACAGGGAGGACTGCAATGCCCTAACGGGACATTTCTACTCCAGTGTAAGTTTCTCCCAGTGTCCCGTGCAGCCGTGAGGAAGAAAGCAAAGGGATAACGCAGTGAGGATTTGGGGAGTGTCTGGGGAAGACGATAAACTTACTGGACAAGTGTTTGCTTAGATTTCTTAGATCCACGCTAGAATTTGATGGAAGCCACCCAGAAGATTCTGAAGAAGTTTTTCTTGGGGTAGATGCACAAAACTGCTTTGGAGAAGAGCAGGCTGTAGATGTACACGACTTAAATCTGTTTGTGGGTGCTGTCCTTAAACTCACCACGCTAGGCATAACACATCTATTCAAGTCTGGGGAGACAAAAAAATCAATGTCTCTTCAAGAGAGGACTCAACCCACAGCTGCCACTTACAAGCGAGCATCTCAAGCATCAGAGTAGCTCTTTCAAACATTGCTTTGAACCTCTGCTGCCGCCATTATGCCAATGTGCATAAATGATTTAACATGTGGTAAAGCAGAGAGAAGAACCAGATGTGCTCATTTCCAGGGGAATGTCCTAACTGTACTGGAACAGAGTCATTCTCTTGTGCTCTCTGTCCCTGTGACTAATTCAGTGTTTTATACGATGTGGAACAACTCCATTTGGATGAGCTGAGGAAGAACCAAAATACCCTATAGTTGTGGTGCCCATAAAGCCAAAAAGTAGAAATAGGGGATCAAATACAAGGGAAGGCATAAAACAGGAGTTTCTCATATCCTATGCGTTTCATCCCTCAAATACTGATTAGATAAGGCAAAAGTTTTAACAACTCCAGTTCCATTCTGCAAAACTAGATTTATTTTTTTTTGGCTGTTTTTATTGAAGAAAATCTTCTATTTCTGGTTTCATTCAACACAAAAGGATTTTTTTTTTTCAGTTTCTGGTCTCTTTAAGGCTTTTGTTTCCGCAAGAAAAACTGAAAATATTTAAAGATTGGACTCAGTCTGATCTTCTTTCCCAGATTTTTCACTTAAGTTGCCAAACCAAAAGAATGGATTGTCCTGTGTGACCCTGCTCACAGAAATCTCCCTCCCCCCAAAAACTGCCGGCATAGATAGTGCATTTTGATAGCTCCTGAATGCTGGATGCTTCCCACAGCCTCCATGTACCTATCCTGCCTACAGGCACATTTAACATTTTCTGTAAGAAGTCTGACCTTGCTGTTCTAACCCTCAACTTATTTTTCCATGCTGGATGCCCGGTTTTGACACTTTTTTCCCCCCCCCCCAAGGTTTTTAAGGGGAAAAGGAATCAAGTTATCTCACAGAGGTATTTTGGAAAAAGTATTTTTAACCATAATAACAAATGTGTATGATCATTTTGTTGCAAAGCACGAGAACTACCCCTCACAAGCAGGGTGACAAAGATGAGCAAAAAATGCTCTGAAGGTCAAGGGAAAGTCTTTCTCCTGATCATGCAAATGCTTTGCTGAGTCAGAAGCCTCTGAAAGTCACTGTTTGTCCGTCGCCTTTCAGGGAAAGGCAGAAAAATGTACTGAAGAGCCCTTCTTCATTGCCTATGTCCCAGCCTAAGACAGCTCTGTCCCAAACACAGGGCAGAGGTAGCTGAGAAGCAGTTTCTCCTACAATCATTCCTCTTAACTGTGCGGGATTGCTATGGCACCAGGCACATCAGGACTAAAAGCAAGGAAACTCTCCAGTGCTCTCAGTGTTTCTGCTGGAAGTCAGGCCATGTGGAGGAGGAGGAGAAGGAATTTGCCAGCTTGAATGAAGGGGAGGAGAGGACAGGAGAGACAGGCCAGGATGAGGGGAAGACACAGACACAGAAAAACAGGATGGAAGGCAGATCAGAGGCCAAAGCTGGAGGCGACACAAAGGGCAGGGAGACTGGAGGAAAACTCTGCTTCCACAGCCTCATCATCCACACACTGTCTGCTGGACTTTGCAAACCTACTGGCACGAGAGGCAAGCCGAGAGCGTCCTCCAGCAGCAGCTGGTGTCAAAGGAAAATACCCTCCCACCACTGTGAGCTCCTCAGCTATGCGGAGACGCAGACCTTGTACCGAGAATCTGAGGGTGCCGACCGCAAATCAACTACAGGCTCCATCTGCCTAACAGGATTCATCCTGAAACTGAGTAAATTACCTGGAAAGAACTTCTCTACACTCAGAGACCAGTGACGTTGGGCATACAAAACTTTGGAAATAGCTGCACAGAGATTGCCTGAGCCACGCTAATTTGGCCCCAGAGCATGTCTGCCTTACGAAACAAATCTGTAATCACAGGATCACCTACAGTTTTTCTCCCACAAGACCTCTGCCCTGCTCAGTCCTCAGGATGGTTCTGCTCACTGAATGCAGCATTAGTCATCATTTCTTTCCATTATCATTTAAGTTGCTTCCCTGTTCCCTCCTAATATCTTTCACTTTATTTAGCATAGTCCATCCAATCACTGCCAGCATGGATTACACTGGAAGGACCTAATCCCACTGTCCTTACCACTCTCACAGCCTGATGTGCTCAATTGCACATTTCTGCGAGGCAGGGAAGTGCTCCTCTCTGGAGGCTAAAAGATGCTGAGAGACTTAAAGCCACAGAGAAATCTGCATGAGCAGGGAGCTGAACATGGTTCTTCGACTCCCAGGCTGACCCCTTACCCCGGAGAGATCCTTTCTCTCTCCTGACCTGCAAAAATGAATTTTAATCTCTTCCTGAAATTGTTTCTGGTGTTCATCTGTGGAGCTGGAATGCTTGGCAAGCACTGAATTAATCTTCACAGGATGACTGGAAGGTTTTCCTGAACAGACATAGGAAAATGAGTGAAAAGAAAATTGAATCCGAATGTCTACTTCTTGCAGGTGCCCATCTCAAGATTTGCAGGTCCCTGTTTTCCAGCCCACTGAACCCTGCGGTGCACAGCAGTATCCGCAGAGGAATTCCTCCCGGCCTCCTCCTGCTGCTGGGAACACAGATCAGACCTCAGGTCTTGAGCTGGGCGTCCAGAAAACAGGGAACACAAATTCAGTTGCTAGGCAAGAACGTTTTAGCTTAAGACTCTGGAATAGCATCGAGAAAGAACAGAGCAGCAGAGGCAGGAACAGGATCCAATTCTCCAGG
Source organism: Merops nubicus (assembly GCF_000691845.1). Taxonomy (NCBI): domain Eukaryota; kingdom Metazoa; phylum Chordata; class Aves; order Coraciiformes; family Meropidae; genus Merops; species Merops nubicus. The sequence continues at coordinate 79,702 of NW_008603805.1, read as the reverse complement.
GCAACATTTAACCAGCTTCGCCATAAGACTGTTGTGATTCTTCTGCAATTACCTGCTTCATTCACTACACACCTTCTAATTTTCACAAACGAACAAAGTGGAAGTCCTATAGGCAAAAGTCTACTTTAGTCCACACTTCTGATTCATCTCGCAAATATGCTGCATCTTTGTGCATTGAATGAGGCAGGCATGCTTTGTAAAAATATGTATGATCCTTCAGTTAGATATAATATCAAAATACACATGCAACAGGGCAAATGCAGAGATACTTCTTAAATTCTGTGTGCTAGATTTTGCAGTTAAGAAGGACTCTAAGTTTGTTTTTACTGCCCTGTATTGGCTCCTATGTCAGAGTCTGCAGGAATATCTGATGCGTAACGTGTACGTTGCACATGATCAAAGACTTGAGTGTCATCTTCTTCCCCAGAACAATGACTGCCTAAAGCAGCAGGAGCAGAAATTATCTAAAGGTAGTATTAAAAAAACCTCCTTCTCCCCTCTGGGGAGAGTAAGCAGTCCAGGTGAGCAAGGTAGGAGGGGAGAACAGGCTGCTTTGTGCTAGATGGGCAGAGAGCTCCACATAAAAGCAGAGCTTTGCAGAAGCATGTCCCGACTCCCATCACTGGAGACTTAATGATGGTAATTCCCAAAGGATGATGCATGCTGACAGGCTTTGACACAAACTACCCCAGGATAATATTAATATGTATTAAAGGCTCAGGCAACTTTATTGGGATGGGCTTGATCAGTAACACATTTCAACAGAGCGTCTCTATCATCTGCTGGAACATAAGTAAGGGAGGGAGAGAGGGAGAGGGGACACACGCACAACCTCACCTTGCTTTGGGTAGGTTTTAGAGACAAACAAGGTTGATCTCTGATGAAGTGCACACTTGGCACAGCTCAGGCATTGGACCAGGAACCTTGGACGCTCCACCATGAATACAAATGTGACTGTGGGGCAGTAAATGTCAGAGTTTGTCTCCATGATCAGCAGCTTTAACCCTCCAACATGGACCCAGACACCTTCTGCACAGCCTTTCTCTGTGCTTCTGAAATATCTACCCCTTGGAAAGGAGAGGTGCTTAGGAGAGGCGTGGGGGCTCTGCTGTCACAGCGCTGGGGGAAGGGGGAGTGGAAGAAAGAACCGCGGAAGCCTTTGATCATGTGTAATGTTAATGCAAGTGTTACACATCAGAGACTTTGCCAGGGTAACTAGTATATAAACAGGAGTCTAGTGTTAACAAGGAGGACTTCTTGAATATGTTTGTACATTTCTGAGTCAAAGCAACTTCCCTATTCAACAGTACATGCATGACACAGTGGAAAAAATTCAGAAATAAACCAGCCTGACATGCTTAGACCTTTAATAGAATTTAGCTTCTTAGAACTAATTAAATGTTACTTAAATTAAAAAAAAAAAAATCCAAGTACTTGGGAAAGGTGCCAATTTGACAGCTCTGAAGAATGAAATAATCTAATCATCCCCAGAGCATGGGCAGCAGCAGGACAGGCTTCCCCTGCTAACATGCCTTACACGTGATTTGGAAAGACTGCTGATAGAAATGGGGCGTACAACCTCTGTGGTCTAATGACTCCATGCCTTTTCTGCTGAGGCTGCTAAACCAGCTCTCGCCGAGTACCAGCTGTGGTGGTGATACGGACACCTGTCTGGTAGGAATGGTGCTGGGACCTGCCAAACTCCTGTCATCTGCTAACCCTCCACTGGAACCCAATGACTCTCAGCTCATTGCTCAGCCTGTGCAGTGGGGGCCGATAGGCTGTGCAGCAGCTCTTCAGCCTGTCCCACCTTGGAAACGCTCCACTCCAGCCCATGAGATGTAAACAGGAGGTGCTGTGTTTAGTCTGCAGGTTTGGGCTTTCACTGACACTAAAGCTTGGGCTCAAGAGAAGTCAGTCTCTGGCTGCTGCAGAGTCGAGGCCCAGATTTTTCAGGCTCTTATTTCTCTCCTAAGATCGAGAAGAAGCCCACAAGAAGAGATGCCTGCCATCTCTCTTCCTCTCCATGGTCCCTCCATTTACTTGTCTCTGCAGCAAGCCCCTGCATTGCAGTGATCCGCTTTCAGTCGCCAACTCTCCTCGGAGCTCAGCGCTGTGCCTGGGGTCCCAGGCGAGGGAGGAGCAAAATCCTCTCTGGGCCTTGCTGTGAAAGCTTTGCAGGCCTTGCCAACTTGGCCAGCCCAGGCTGCAAGGGACTAAACCAAACACAGCTCTCCTTGGAAATTTTATGCACTGCACTCCTTGTACTTCTGAAGCAAAGCCACATGAACCTCCCTCCTCTGTTCCCAACACCACAAGGGACTGCTGAGCACGGATCAAGACTTTCATTGCATATTAAGCCAAGAGCCTCAGATACTCCCACAGATATCTCAAACAACCGGGTGTTCCTCTTGTTGTCCCAGGTTGCTTTTAGACTCCCTGCCTTCCCAGCCCTGTCTGTCCTCCTTCATTCTCATCACAAGAATGGTCAGAGCAGCCAGCAGCAGAGCTGCTCACATCAGATGAGAAGATCCAATATGTTGACCTTGCGCAGGAGACAAGCAAGGGAACTTCATTCTCCCTACTGCTCAGAATTCAGCAGTTCTCCACCTCTCCCTCCCACCTACTTAAAAAATCTTCCATAATTTTCAGCACCAAAGTAACAGGCACAAAAGCAACCAAGTTCTTAAGGGTTAATATTATTTACATGTCTGAATGGTGACATAATTATGGCCATTCTTCACTATTTATAGAGGTTACCTGACTACTCCACACACCAATACATTTTGAGATGTGATGTAAATGCAAACAAACACTCTTATGTTTGTAGTTAACACAGTCACAAGATCCTGTGTATCATGTGTTGGCAAGCACAGGAACCAACATCAAATGACCCACCCTTAAACCTGACCCTTTGCTGTTAATCATTACAGGAGTGTTGCGCTTTCCAGTCAGTACAATCAAAACACACAAGCTCTTTGAAAATCCCCACACACAAGACGATTCTAGCCAAGATCAGCTTCTTTACAAGTTATACTCATTTGAAGGTATTATGTCCTCCAGACATATGAACACAAGCAGTGGAATGCTCACTGGAAGCTTAACTGCAACTCTGCAATGCTAAAACAAATGCCTGCCTTCAAATAGAGGGGGAGACAGGCATGCCACAATAACATAAAGGCAGAGATGTACTACACACGTAGAGTCCCTCAGAGACAGGCTCTTCTTTTCTAGGTAAGTACATTTCCCAAAGCTTTTTTATTTTCACAATATGTTTATGGCCATGAAGAAATTCAAGGTTAGGCTAATGTTACTCCATCGTATCAGTAGTGCATCACTGCTCTGTAGGGCAGACCCTCAACACCAAACAGATGGGGAATTTCCAAGGAAAATCTGTGACACAGAAAAAATCTGGGTGCAGAAAATGTGTGAGTGCTTCAAGCAGTCACAAGCTTTTGTCAAGAAATCAAAAGGAAAGGGCTAAAACTGAAAAAAAGCAGTGTTCTCTGTGCTGCTTTCCTGTTAAGGATGATGTAAAACTGACATCTTGGCTCTGTAGGACCACAGTCCCACAGATTTCTAGCTCTTCCGCCTTGGCTCCATTCTTGTTTAGGTCATCCCACTCTGCCTCCCCAAATTCCCTTCTGGAAGAAATCAAGAGTAAATACAGCCTCTAAAGTGTTTGCTGACTCCAGGAAACGGACACTACTGCATTCACAGATCATTTTTGAACTTTCCGGCCACCCCTTATCAATTTTAATTCCATTAATATAAATTGTAAGAGTTTAACATCATTTTTTTGAGTCCATAATTACTGAAAATACTATGCGAGAGCTAGGAGAGATGTTGCCACAGAAAATACAGGTTTGTTACGCTTCTAAACCACATAAGACCTTAGCAGGTTGTTTAGGACACAGTAAAGGATGAAGGGGGAGAAAAAGGAAGGAGGCTCTCTCACTTGTAACCAAGGTCCATGTGCTGCATAGGGGTGCTCTTCTGTAGCAAAGGCTCCTTCCACTCCTGTTGATACAAACGTGATTGCTGTATCCCCTGTAATACTTTTATATGTAAAGTGCCGTCCATGTAAGAGCCTCCCCCTGGGGAATAAAACATAGGCATGTGAATTGAGAGGGTGTGAACAACATTCAGTAGAATGGTAAATATATATCACTATAGCTTCTGCCATCAGCATGGCAATCCATACTGAAGGAAGCAACTATCAAATTTTTCAGGAACATAGGAACGAATTGCTCCACAAAGCAGGTCACAAGCTTCCTTCTGAGGCAGGGAGTTCCTGCCCCCATCTCCCCTTTAATCTCAGGGCCCTGCACAGAACTAGAATCTAAATCTAAATCCCACTGCATGCCTATCCCCGTGACGAGGTGCCAATGTATGTAAGGGCAGGGGACTGTCAGTCTTCCAGTAAGATGAAAACTGCATAAGACAATCCAGACTGCACACTGTGTGAGAATGTGAAAATACACTTCTAAGCAGGCTCATTGGTGGGGCCAAACTTACCTGCTGTGACGATATCTAGTAATCCATTGCCCTGGTACTTGACAAATGTAACCTGTATTACTTATGCAAATGCCTAGAAAATATACATATGTGACCACCTATGTTATCACTGCTGCTTTTTTAATTCGATGCTTTCCACAGGGAAAATCATGGCTCTGGTACTTAGGCACAGAGCATGTGTCACACGCATGCATGGCTTCCAACTTGCAAAAGGGAAAACTTCAGGTAAGATACATAGCACCTAACAGAGTCACAGCTGCTTGATGAGTTACTGCTGAGCTGTGGTAACTGATCAGGACAGACTGTTGACGCATTTATGATGTAAAATAAAATATTTCTGTTAACTATCCCATTGGTTTCTCAACAGGCGTAGGCAAGTGTGCACCTGCTGTTGATAACTCTGATACTACAGACATGTAACTCATTAAGCTAAAGTAACTCAGTCACCTGCAATCATTTGTCTCTATCCCACAGTTCATCTTTATGTTGAGATAAACTTATTACATTTGCCACAACTAATTTTAAAAATAGCACTGACTGAAATTGTGGAAACCTAGAAAAGTCTCATGGTGGCATGCACAGCCTGAACCTTCAAAGGACAACGTGTAGAGTGTGCACAAAAAGTTTCATTCCTTTTGACATAATTTGTCTAAAAAAACACCTGCACATGTAAACTGACTGCAAACAGGCTTTACACGAACACTTGTGTCTGAGTCCATAAGCCAGAATTAACAGCTTAAGAGTTTTCTTTGATGGAATACAATAAAACATCCTTTCTCTATCATAGAGTTGCCAGCACTAGACTAATAAAAAAAATGCCTATACGAACCCTGCCTTATTTCAGAACTCAAAATACACTGGAGGACATAAAACGAATGAGAAACAATCTTACCACGATGAACGCACATGCAAAAAATCATCTGTTTCTAATGTGTTTTGGCAAAATATCTCAGCTCTGGCCTTTAAAGACCCATTGCATGCATGTCTGTATGGTGAAACAATGCCACAAGGCAAAAGTGGCGTGTTAGCACAAGCTGAGGCGGAGGATGGCTTCACTCACCTTAGACAGAGGGGAATGATAGCTCCGGACTCCTGGTTAAATTTCAGGTGCACGCTCTCCAGCTGTCTGGTGCGGATCAGCTCATGAGGAATGATAGCTGCTGAGCTCTCGCTTTCTAAACTGTCCTTACGGCTTCTAAGGGAAGGGATAAAATGCACATATTTAGGATCCCAGTGCTGTATGCAGTTTCTGCCATGTTTTAGAGTGATTCTGTCAATATTGAGGGACACAGGAGCACAGTTATGAAGACACATCTGAGTTTTCATCACTCATACAGACACACAGCCTCCCTCATTATGAGTCCCACCTTGCAGCTCTTCACCTTGATTTGATGACTTAGAATCTGAACTGGTGCACACGCATGGTGCATCCCTTCCCAGCATACAATGAATAAAATTTCAAGAAAGTATTGGAGCAAAACTACACCCTTCAAAACCCCAAACCACTATAAAATGGCTTGGAAGGATGTATGTACTCATACCAGGTGTGTCCTCCCTCCTGCTTTTGCTTTATCTTCAGGATTTTTTGGCAGTGGCCTTCAGGAAAGAGTTGTCCAGTCCCCTGTGCCCTTGCTTGACCATCTTTGATGTCTGAACCATCCCTACAATTGTCTCTGGACTATTTTTTTCCACAGTTCAACCAAAAGGTTTTTAAGAACCCTCTGCTTCCACATCCAACATCAAGTACAACAGCAAAAAGATGGACGCTGCCTGTGATGAGTAGAACATCCACAGATTGTTTTCCCTTGTAAGTGAGGCTGCTTTAAGACAATGCAGCTTTGCTTTCTTATTAATTCATTTCTGCAAGATCAGCATATTGTAAAGCTGCGACTAAAGGTTATGTTGTTACATGATTAGGAACTTTGCCAGACAGAATCCTCCAGATAATCAAACCAGTATATCTCAAAATACTTGACCATAAACACTTTATATGTTCAAAGAGCATCAGCATGATCCCTGAATTGATAGTCTAGAACAAATAATAAAGGGGGGGGGGTATGTGTGTGTGTTTACAATTTTTGCAGATGATGTGGACTGATGTGATGTGTCCGATAAAGTGATTTATGTTCTTGTCACCTGGCATTCTATGTGAACTTAAAAGGAGGTAAAATTTTGTTAAGATAGTTTCTACGGTACAGAATCACCAGAGCAGGGATACAGGGAAAGCAGGAGTGAATTGAGAGATAGCACACTGCAGTGTGGTTCCATCGTGCCAGACAGACCAAGAGCCAAACAAGGCTGTGGCTCCATTTGGGAACAGTGTTAAAACAAGACTGGACCCTTCATCCACCCAAGTGAAATCACCTACAATCATCTGGAAATGATTGTAAAGAAACAGCTTGACCCTCACAAGCTGACTTAGATCACACATCTACTTGATTTTACATTTGGGTGCTGTCCCAAAATTACTCCTATCCACCGCACACAGAACAACGCAGTTCAGCGTGGATACCAAAGCAGAACAGCTTATTGCTACTGCCAGGTCATGCACTCCCAGGTAAGCCTTTCACCTAGCCTGCTGAGATGTCCACTCTGAAATGAGGATACAAGTTAAACTCTGATTTGCAGGAAGTACCTCCCTGCAAATACTCTGCATGGCCAGGTCAGAGACGTGCAGGAAAACAAATCAGAGCAGCTCGGCTCGCTGCAAGATAACAACTGTAAAATGTGTCCCACATTCTGCCTTATCAACAGGCAAAAGCAATAACGGACCCAACAAGGACACAGTAGGTCAGGATACAGCTTATGCACAGGGTGGGCTGATGGACTGACAGCAGAGTGTCAGTCTGGTGGGTTTACCCTGAAAAAAAAGACACAACTTACTTCATAGTCTATAGGCAGCACTTAAAGCTGTGTTTAATCTACTTCAACAAACATTTTACAGCTCTTTCTAGGTGGGGTCTTCAAAGAGTGGAGTGGGCCAGCATTTTGCAGGCTGATTACCTGCGAAGTGCAGTTAGAGTTGATTAATGATCAGTTGACCTTAAGCTAAGCTTTGCCCCAACTTCCTTATCAGATCTTATATACACAGTGAGCTGTGGGAAAGTCAGCCTGCGGTCTAGGGTTTCCAATCATTCATTTATCAATCCCTGCCAAAAGGTTCAGCCATTAGCAACGCATGATTTTCGAGAGGGTCATGAGCTTGCACTCCTTAAACGCGTTTGCAGAGTTTACCCACCCTGGAGCAGATCAGTAGCTTTACAGAAACATTACTGCCACAGACAGAGGCTGTGCCCTTCTCACCTGGCCTGCCTGAAGTGCGCCGGGTGCGTCCGTAACGCAGCCTCCCAGGCAATCGCTGCTGTAGGTTCCTGCTTCAGAAGGCCAGACAGCCGCAGGACAGTTCCCCATGCCCCTGGGCTCCAAGCCCCCTGAGCTGAAGATGGGTTTTAGGTTTCCACCGTGCTAGGCAGTACAGCTGCCAGCACAATGGGGCCGCAGTCCGGAGGGGAAACAGCCTCCGGTTGCTAATGCAATAATAGGAATGACGACAATATTCTGGAGGCAAGGGGCAAAGCTTTCTAAGTCTTATTAAAAACAGCAAACGCTGTTTGTCATTACATGCTCAAGAGAAGATGTTGACTAATGTATAACTATCAAACGGAACTGTCATGACTTTAAGGCTGTCAATAATTATGACTTCACATTAATAAGTAACCAGCCCTTCTGTCAAAAAGGTGAAGGAGTGAAGCAAAATGGTAGTTAAAACTTTGAATGACATGAAATTATTAATCCTTTTCACAAAACTTTTCCAAAACAGTCACAGTCTCTGTGTTTGTTGTTTCACTTTAGTGAAGCTCACACAATTTCAGCTATTTAAAGTTAAGGGCAAAACTCCAATAGCAGAAATCAAATAACCTTCTATCTAAGCTATACCTTTCAAAACAAAAGTTGTGTGTTGTGGACTGCACATAACACATCAAGAGGCCACAGTGCCATCACTCTCAGACTCTGCAACATGTTTCATGACAAAGGGACTTGGCAAGATCCATTAGAATTCTCTCTTTGGGAATGGAAATCCTTGTGCTGACCCTTCCAAAGGGTGATGGCCCAGATGAGGGGTCAGCAAGACTTCTAGGTTGTTATTAATAAAAAGTTCACGTCATAACACACATTGCCATCCACAGCTTGTAGTTTTCAGCCTCAGAAGAAAATGTAGAAAAAGTTTGCTTTCTAACACTAACATCCCTGGGTTTATGACTGTCAGTTACTTGTAAGCCTTTGCTTCCCCCACCCCATCACCAAATAAATCAGCAGCAAAAGCCAGTGGATTTTTACTTGTTATGACTAAGATCTAGCTGACTATCACGTAAAATGTTGCAAAATTTGCCTATTCCAGATTTAATACTTCATCCAACCCACACACACAAAAAAATCATGTTTCTCAGTGTCCAGAAAAAACAAGCTTGCAAAAGTCAGAGCTGCTGCATTAGGAAAGGCTGTAGATTTAAATGGAAGCAGCATGCCGGAAATGCCCCAGTTTAAGCACAGCATATCTCATGTTTTGTGAAACTGGAGGGAGTTGGAGGAGATTAAAGCGCATTTCCCTCTGATTGGGAGCTTGTGGGAGGTGTAAACGTGGGCAGTTGTCAGATTAATTCTTCAGATGATTACATTCTTTTTGTTTCTTTAAAGCTGTTTGTAGTTGGGTTTGATGTCTCCTGTTCTGGGCAAGTGTATTGCTGCAGTTACCAAGGTGACTTTAGCTGTCTTTCAACTATTTTTTCCAGCTTTGGTTTCAGTAGTCTGCTTCTGGGTGGAGGAGAGAGGGAGGAAACTATATTTGTTTGGGTTTTTTTTCCTTTTTAAATCTCATTAACAGTCCATGAACTTAATCAAAGCTTTTTTTTTTTTTTTTTTTTGAGAGAGAGAGAGGTGTGGTCAAACTGTCACAAAGATGTCCAAGGCAGCCTGCAGCTTCCCCAGCTCTCTGCCAACACAGAGAAAGGGCCCAAGGAGACTACACGTCCCAGCGTGCTGTGCTCCCTCTCAGTGTGAGCAGCCACACACTGAAACCTGTAGTCTCCTGGGGGCCATCTCTTTGTATTAAAGATGAGGGTGGCTGCAACCTGCTTAGTTTTATGCCAATTAGCAGCAGCCTGTGGGGATCCTGGAAAATCGCCAATGCAATCAATGGGTTGCACAAAGTTGGGATGTCCCCCCTTTATAAGTCATGTTTGTAGCAACCTCTTCTCAGGCAACACTACTGGCAGTTAATTTATGGAATTCAAGAATAACCAGGTTGATTGGATTCAGAAAGGTTTATTTGTTCTTGCATTTGTGTTCTGATCAGAGCACTTGATCTCATGGATCTGCCACAGAAAGAGGTCTCAGTTGCCTCCCAAGCTCTGTCGTTGGCATGGAGCATAATTTTGCTGCTCTCACAGGTATTGAAATCACAAAGGACACACTGTTGGAAGCTGGCCATGGAAGGAGCTCTTTGTAGGAGCGGGTGCCCACTGCATCACTAACCTGTGACGGTCACCACTCCTTGCTTCCTCAGTACAAAACCCAGCACCACGAGGTAGCAAACGCAAACCATTTGCACAAGCTTACACAGCTGGGACAGAAAGGCTGGATCACTATCTTTTCCCCCCCTTTCTCTCCCCCTCCTTTTTTTCCCTTCCCAACTGTGGCTATTTCAAACCTCCTCACTCCCTAACGAAGATATGGTCAAAGATCACTTAAGTGCCGGCAATCTTCCAGTGTCTTTCCCACAGTTTCCCCTGAAGGGCAAACGAGCAGTTGTGGGAAAGAGCCCTAAGCATCTTGGCACGCAGAGCTATGGCACACGTCACAGACACACAGAGGCAAGTGCAGAATTGGGGAAGACGTGGTTACGCAGCTCCTGCTGTGTTCACACTGAGACCAAGCTAGCTCAAGTGCTCAGACCTGGCTGCTCGTCATCCTGGTCAAACCAGATGGTCAAGATGTTCAGTGCGCATTTCCTGGCATAGAAGAGCTCCTAGGATAATGCCACTGGCAACAGTCTTTTTACCACTCACATATCCCTTTGGAAAGCTGCACAATAACTATGGTCAGTGCTTGCAGGGGCCAGACTGTTCCAGACCTGCAGCTGAACTGGGATTGAGAGATTTAGGCTGTGCCACTGGCACCCTGCAGACTCATGGGCAGAGTCAAACAACACTTTTATGCTTCAGGTTCCCTGTCTGTAAAACTGAGACATTTTTTCCACGTAGGGGTGCTGCAAGGATTAAGTCAATGTTTGCAAAGCACTTGTGGATTCTTAGATGGGGAAAGCTATGCAGAAGTTCAAATTGTGAGCATGGTGACCGCTCTGCACTTCTACTGACACTGGTTTTCCAGACATTTGCTTTTCTAGTTTGCAAGCTTGTCACCCAGCACTCAGCCTCATGCTGAGAGACACTCCCTAAAGTATATTGCCTCCCCCATTCAGCATTCCTCAGTCAAGCAAGACACCACCGAATGGTGTCTTGATGAGAGAGCATGCCTAAATAAGCAGGACTGGATTGGAAACTTACTGCTTAGCGGTTGCAGAATTGGAAAGTCTAGCCAGAACTAGATAGTTTCAGAGAATGCTGAAATGCTCCCCTTTATGTAAAAGTTTGCCTCCGAGAACTGAAGACAGGAAACCAGCCACACAGACAATGTCTCCCCTCCACCCAAGTAAAGCAGCAATGAAAACCCAGTGCAACTGGGAGAAGCAAAGTGCAGACTCGCCTCGAAACAAATCCTACATCTTGATGTTGCTGTCAGAGCCTCCTCAGAAATGCTGTTCAGATGGAGCTTGTTAATGTGCATTAATCCAATGTTACTCACTGAAAGGAGAAATCAGCATGTCCTGTTTACCAAGTCAGAGGAACTATACGGGCCGTGGACTCCAGTCCTGCAAGTGGTGCCACTGTTCCTCATGTGCTCCAAACCTGGCACACCGTTGATAGTCTGGGGTTATTCTGGAAGGTCTTTTGGAGTGACACAACTCCTCCCCCTTCCCACAAGGGAAGGACAACAGCCTGAGATGCTCTGAGTGCACCAGATCACAGTCAGGACCGTCCTCTCAGTCCCACCTGCCAGAGGGTTGTTCCCTGCTCTGTTTCCCAGGAACCTGCCTTCATTTCCCCGCACAGCAGGAAACTGTTCAGGGCTGGATGGAATTAGCACATGGGCGCGGAGCTACTGTATGTTCAGGTTTCCCTAGACTCAGCCTTTCTTGCTGCCTGGAAATGGAGCACAGATGGGATTTGAGGTCTCTGGGGGCATCCACTGTGGGTCCCTGCACAAACGACCGTGGTGCATGAGAGGACCAGTGCACACACAGCTATCTGGAAAATCCCATACAGAAACATGGAAATCAGGCATGTTTTACCCTTCACACCGCTTTACCCTTCTTGAGAAGGGGGAGAGCAATGAAAAGCAGAGACACTGCAAAAGCCTTGCTGAAGTCATATAGCCTTGGGAGACCTTTTTCCACTACTCGAGCCTCTCCTTCAGATACTGGGAATGTGTGCGGGCATTACTTGAGTCCTGGCACAGCAAAATGTAGCAATTACTGATAAATGTAACTTAAGCATGTCCAGTAATGCAGCATGCTAGCCCTAGGTTTCTACTCCAGGGCTCAGCTCACAGGAGCAGTAGAATGGTCCGAGTCAGCCAAGGGGCAGAAAAACATCACTTTCAGCAACACTGCATGATCAAGGGGACCCTTGAGGGGTGGAAAAGGTCAAGAATTCCCTTATCCAACCCTTCCCCTCACTGCAACTGTGGCAAATTAACTCCTCTGTCCTCATCTGTAAAGTGGAGATACTACCTACCTACTTCACAGGAAAGCATAGAGCTAATTGCAAGGACAATTAAAGACTCGGTCCCAGAACTTGTTATCTCAAGAAATTAAATAGCAAATGAAGCAAGACTCCACAAGTGTCACTGAACTTTGACATTTGGAGCTTCTAGTCCACTGAGGCCTTAACAGCAGCAGTGTTTAGTCTGACATCTAAACGTTCCCTATGGCTAACAGCTCACCATTTCCAACAGGAGTGAATCTGCATGGTTCAGGAGACTGTGAGTCTTGCCTTTGTTTGTCTGAGCAGAATCTACTAAGCTGGTGGGTCCTAAGAAAGAAATAATGTGCCACTGTAAAGTACATACACGCCTCATTTTTCTAAGCAGTAATCAAGAGTATTATGTTACCTATGGTCAAAATGATTAGTCATGTTTCCAAAGATTAATTTACATGTTCTTTTGTTTAATGCGTAAGAACGGATTTAATGGCTGCTTATGAACTGAGCTAACAGTCATTTTGAGAAACAGATGTCCGGTACAGTTTTAAGCATTAAGAGTGCTTTTATTCATATCCTTAGGAGAAAAAGGGCTACACAGTCTACAGTAATAACACTAATGAATCAAAGTACTACAGCTGCCCAACAGGGTTTTGACAGAAAACAGCTTTTTCTCAAAGGAACTTCTTTTTTTAGGACTCTGGGACAGTGAGCAACTGGTAATATACATGCTTAACATGTAAGTATGTGCTTTGCTGGAGCCAGGACACTGAATCAAGCACTATCTGCAACCGAACAATGCAAGGCTTTTGCATAAGCACTGAAAACTGTAGCTGCACAAAGGCAGGGAAATCTGTGTGGAATCTGGATCCTCCACATTTTATACAAATAAATATTCAAAAGTTTGAGTGCTTCTGGTACTATTTTGTGAAGCTGAATGCAGAACAGGTTGTCTGCTTTAAATCCTGATAGATTATTGTGTGTGGGTGGTAGAGTTAGGATAAAAGAAAGGGAAGAAAGCTACTAGAAAAGCTGTTGGTGGCTAGAAATCCATGATAAATAAACAGCACATTCCTTTTCTGCACGAAGCCATTAGAGTCTGTGTCAGACTTCAACATCCTAATGTCAGCTGGGTGCAAATTTGACAGCCTGGGGTTCTGCAGCGCTCCCTATGGAAAGTAGATTTGGAACAATCTGCCATGCCCCAACAGAGCATTTCTTTCACGTTCCCAAGGAGCCTCCAATACACCAGTTATTCACAGGACCCTTGCAACAAACCACGGATTTGATATTTTATGGTCTGGTGTGTACAGTGTAGGATATGATTACACACAAGCCTGCTTCCCATCAGCCAGCACCTCGTAATCGTTAACATATTTATCCTTGTGGTGCCTCGAGAAGATGACATTGCTATTAGTCCCATTTTATAGATTCAGAACTGAAGCTCAATAGCTAAATGACTTGCCTTTGATGACACAAGATTTACAGTGAAGGACAGAGCTGAGTCCCAGCCCTACCAGGCCCAAGCAGGGGTCACACCAGAAGGACAAGATATATGTGCAGAGTTGTCCTTCATCTCAGGTGCTTGTAAGGCTTCTGAAATGACTGTATCTGCAGTGTGTTTTGTGCCTTTTGTGTCTCAGCCTTTGCTACTGCAGGTACCCATGGGGAACATGGATCCAGATATAGTACTACATGCAAAACCTGAACACTGATACATGCCTCTGCAGCAGCTGTAGAACTAGAGTCTCCAGATCATGCTCTTGTGCCTAACGGCACGTTGAGAAACTAACTTTACTCAAACGTGTAAGACATGCTGAGACAGTGTATTAAGAAAGGCTGAGACCTAATAAGGTCTCCCTCTTCTGCTTCGTCTGTACCACACTCTGCTGGAAAATATGTTGACTGATAAGTTTTAGCCACAGTAAAGGTAATCATCAGGTCTGATTTAAGCACTATTTAGAAGTTGTGAGTAAACACTGCTTTCCAGTACAAAATACTCTTCTCAGCATGGTCCCACTGTATCTGCTACCTAAACTGGAGAAGAGAAGCCACTCCACAAGTAGAAAAAGACCTTTTCCAAACTCCTCTCAAAGCAGTCAGTAAGATGGAGGAAGAAAGTGCTAGGACACACTGCTGGTGTAAGCTGAGGAGATCTCCCCCATCCCTCAGATACTATGACCAGAGCAACCACTGGCAGCAAGACACAGACCTGACAGCTCTCTTTCCTTAACTGAACTGCTGTTATGCAGAAACAGGCCAGCTACCAGTCTCCACAGTGGTAACCACAGACCTCAGAGAAATGTATTGATCTTCTAGGAGGCAAGCACTGGGAACGAGCCATTCCTATCACTCAGGCTCTAGGTAGGGTGGGTGTGCAGCTGCTCCAGGTAGAGTTGCAACAAAGACCACAGTCACATATATGAGGCTCTGAATTTGACCTGCCTTCCTCTGTCTGAAAACAGTTAAAAACCCAGGTAAATATTTGTGTGCTTCATCTGAGACCTCTGCTAACCTTTTGCCACCCTGTCTTGAGTGTCTCTCTGTTTATCTTACCCTGAAAAACATAAAGCTTTCTTATCTAAGCAACAGCTGCCTCCCAGCATTAAGGCTTACCCATCAGCTGCCTCCCTGACCTGATGCACTCCCCAAATGTTACTGGTTGTCCCCAACCACTGCAAACCAAGAGCTTTTACTGGCTGTGCAGATTCATGAAGGAGGCCATCTGTGAGAAATCCTGCTCAATACTTTTGAGCCTTCCAAGGCTGGATGTGATTCCTGCAAATCAGATGGTATAATTTTATTTTGGTAGGGCCAATGGGACCAACCAAATGTTCCAATAGGACCAATGCTGAGGCAAGGAAGTACTACTCAAAATCTGAGTCAGGTCAGAATCTGGCTCCATATAATTATTATATAGCAAAAGTATTCTTAAAGCAATAATAAAGCCACTGGAAATTATTTCTTATATATAAGCACCAATATCTCATGTTACTGATTAGTACCCAGCATCAGCAACTGACGTAGTAGTTCCCCTAGAGGACTGGGCAACTGAGAAACATTCATATGTAAGGCAAATCAGAAGTCACCCACAAAACAGAATAGGAAAGGACATCAGGGTCTTAACCAAGTATAAGAAATATTTTTTGCACGAAATGCTTGAATCAAGAAATGGGAATTGAAACAGAGTGGGATGCTGTCCCTGCCTGGCACTATGGGAAAGAGCTGATTTCATTATGATCTTCACTTTTAGAAAAAGAAAGCACAAATGTTCATCAGAGACTAGGAAGCCAAAGGAAATATCAAGATTTAACAGTGCAGCAAATATACATGCCTTTCTGTATAATTTGATGAAAACATTAAAACTGGCAGTAAGACATTTTACTAGTTGCTGAAATAAGCCTAAGAGGGGAAGGGGAGAAGGCCAAAAAAACAGAAGTACAGATGCTGCAGATGGCTTGAAATCACAGGTAATTACCTATAGATTCATTGAAGACAAATGTTACAAATGAGGAGAGATCTACAGGTCCATGTAGTCCCACTTAAATCACCTGTTAGCCTACAGGCTATTAGAGACCAGGGTGGTATTGGCATGTAATTATTGCCAGTACCTGCCTGCTCAAGCAAAGGAAGATCAAAGTCACTTGGAAAAAAAAAATCAATGTTTTAACCAAAAGGTTTGTAATTATGAACTTGAAAACAAAATACTCAGGCAAAACCATCAGCAAATGCTCTTCTATGCCACTTAGCTCTTTGGATACCATAGCACTGTTTGCCACAATACATTTTACAGATCTCCAGCCTCATCTCAAACACTGTACATTGTGAGAAGCAGGTTCAACAGAACACAGAGTCACTCTGCATTGGTAAGGTTTGTCTAAAACTCCTCTCAAAATCTGCCCTCCTGAGCACTAGCCCATTAACCCAACCTGAACAACTTTTCTCCCTCTATATTCTCCCTTTGCAAGTATTTGCTACTATCTTTCTTCTCCCTTTGCCAAGTCTTTTCCCACCCAGCTTTCACTTTGTTTTCCAGGCTGAGCTCTTTAGCCTCCCTCCTCCAACCCTCGGAGTGTCACGGTGAAACTTACGGCGCTCGGTCATGGTTCAACCCATTCTGTCTTTGTGCATTTATTGGAGGTAGAACAGGTTTGCTGTTAATCTCAAGCCCTCTCCGCAAAGTCTCCCTGATTTGCTCCGTATCTGCAAAGAGAATTTTTTTTAAACATGATTTAGAGTCCCCAGAAACATCATAGACACAAGGAGATTTTTCTTTTAAAGGCCTGTTTCTGTGCTGTGTTTCATCTAAACTGTTCACCTTCAGAAAGAAAACAAGATTCTACGGGTGAATTTGTAACAGCTTTTCCTGCACCTTAGGAGTTGTTTCACTTTATAAAGTCAGCCTGAATTCTCTTGGTCTGGGCTGTGATGTCATGGCAGGGAAGGAGAGCTGGAACCTTTGGTGCTGAGCCCTCCCGATGAGGAAATTCTGAGTATTTTTGTATCATTTCATAAATGAGGTGTTTGCTGTTTCTGCAGCTCTCACAGAACCTCCTGACACTTACAGCCCTTGTGCTGCAAGTCATTTCTCCCACTGGGCATAACAGGAATTTGCAAGGAGGTTCCTGCATGTTTGCAATTGGCTTTGCAAATCCGTTGATTAATTTACAAGACTCACAAAAGAAAGGAATTTTATGCAAGGCAACCTTTAGCCTTAAGCTCACATTTGAAAATAAACTGCAAATTATGCAGTTCAGATGCAGTCCTTTCTACTTTTTCATTTTTTCTATAATGTCTAATGGCTAAATATTTTAATAGGATGGTTTCCTATCCTTTCTTAGAAATTTCTTCATCTTTATTTGAGAAATGTGGCAGCCAGGCACAAAAACAAACAAAAAAAATCCAAATTATCTCAAAGTCTTTTGAAGGATACACATATACCACCATGTATACCCATTAGACCCAGTACAGTTCAAAATATTTACACAGAAGCCAGAAGGAATCCTATATGCATTTAAATATTTTTTTTAACAATGGACTTAAAAGTAAGTAAGATACAATTCCTGTGGAAACCACTGTTAATTCCAGGAAATCTCAAGCCCTCAAATTTTACATTGCTTCATCCATTTGAAGGGTAACGTGCATAATTTCAAGCATGTGTGACAGCTATGACATCTGTACCCCGAGATGGCATCTCACTGCAAAGGGGAACTCCACCATATTTTATTTCTTCTTTCCAGAGTTCCGTATTTACAAGTATCACTTGAGTCCAGCTACAGCAACATGCAGCATCAGTCCAACTTGCTACCCAAAAAGTGACAATGTTAGTAAGGAAACACGGCCTGGGAAAACGTGGTTGCTTCTACTTGCAGGTGTTTACAGTCCTGGTTTCACACAGTGCTCAGTTTAACTTTGCAGGTTTCAATTACAAACAGCCTAAAAACTGAAAGAAATATTTAGACAAAACAAGGCAAAGATCTATTTTCCTCTTTCCTGCCTTCCTCAAAGGGGCCACACCAAAATTTATTTTGCTCCCCTAAGACGTACTGAGCTTCCCAGAAACAGTGGTGTTTGTTATGGACCCCAGGATGCTGTGTGACTCAGCCCACTGCCCAGGTTCAACAGAAAACAAGGTGACAGGTGACAACAGCGACTGAGCCCAGGGTGTCTCACCTTTCCCAGAGAGCCGCCGTGGCTGGGTCCCAATGCAAATGCTCCTGCTGTCTTCATCATCCTCCGGGGGCCGGCTGAGATCATCCCAGGCACATTTGGCACTCACTCCACTCAGGTTTGAGCCATCTGTCTCAATCCCTTTGTCGACTCTCTCCTGCTTGAAAAGATCCAAAACCCCAAAACTTTTTTGGGCGTGACTTGAAGCTGAGCTAGAACCCACCCTAGCTCAACCCAACCTTCAGCAGCTCCTGCATACTCTCCCCTGCTTCATGGCCAGTTTCCACTCTCTGGCCCCCATGCTTTGATGTATCAGCAAACAGTAACTGCACATTGAGCCAAATGCAGCAGCAAACAGTGACTGCACATTGAGCCAAATGCAGGAAGCTAGTCTGAACTGGAACAAACCTTTTCCATAGCAAGTTGGTATGAACTCCTACCCCATCCCCATGGCTTCACTGAATGGGCCTGGCAGGCACAAAGTGGGGAAAGAGGTGGAAAACAATAGCCTGGGATTGCAGGGTTACTTCTTTCAGTGTTAGCTCTGCTGTACACCAGCTCTAAGTATTTATGACACTACATTACACACTCCTGTACAAAGCACAGCTTGGCAGTCCACCTATTTCATATCAATGACAATAAACCCCTGAAGAACTAAACTTAAGTTCTCCTTCCAAGCTTTCCAAGGATTCCCACAATGAAACCAGCTCACAGAGACACTTGTCATTTGCAAAAGTTCATCATCTGTAAACTGCCCAGACAACCACTGCTTTTCAGTGTGCTGAGATGTTCAGTGAAGGACAAATGCACAAGGAGACACAGGTCTGTTCTCAACATCAAAGCTTTTGCATAGCTCTATCAGCAAAATACACAAACTCCCTCCTTTGCAAGTCGGACTTTTCAAGCACATAACTACTGTCTGGGTCTCGGAAGGTGTCGCACACCAACCACAAACAGCTGGATGCTCTCAGACCCCGCACATCTGCTCAAGGTCATGTGGCATCTGTTGCCTGCAAGGTTGCCCTAAACCACAGCTAAAACTTCCAGAGGACACCTACCTGCTACGGGAACTGGCAATAGTCTGAATTTCCACCTACATCCCACAAGGTGGTAATGTTGAGCCGAACAAACTCAGGGCTGAGCTACACTGAGGACCGGCTGCTCTCACTGCTGTCACCTTTCCTCTGGCACTACATCAACCAGGCTTGTTTTCCCCTCTTTTGAAGTGGTGTCACTTCTGGTGACCACTCAGTGGCAGCAGCAAGATCTCCATCTCAGTGCATACACCTGGGTGACCACAGAATAGGCGATAAGTCCCACTTATTGTGGGACAAGAAACTTTTGAAGATTTGAGGAAGGAGCAGAGCCATGTTACACACAATGAGAGCGGACATCTCCACTCATTGTTGCTACCCTCCAATTCGACCTTGCCACTAGAGTCAAGAGACCCTGGGAGCATCCTGCACTTTGAAAAATCTGTTCCCTCAGAAGCAGTTTCCAGATTAAAGCCCACATACGTTCCTCCCCTCGCCCAGCTGTGCATGCTGCACCCTAGAAAAAGCGTTGCCGTTCTTGTGATCACTCAAGAGGATTTGAGCAGCTCAAAGATAAGCACAAGCACTCAGGGTGTGGTTGCACAGAGGTTTAAACTGATGTAATTCGCAGTGGCTGCGGTACCACCCTCCTCCATATGCTCCTAGCCCTTCCCTTAAGCCAATGCATTCTTTCTTTTCAACTGATCACCTCCATAAACTGGCTCTTTGGCTCGAGAGTGGAGGCAGAAGCCTGTGGCTGGTGGCAGGATAAGAGCAGTCCTGACTTAAATTTAAGCACTCAAGAAACTTCCTTCCTTCTACCCCTCTCCTTGAAAGACTGCTCCTCATTGGGATCTTTCTCTGGCGTCAGGGGTAACTGGCTCCTATGAAAACGTAATAGGAAAAACTGAGAAATAATAAATCTGTTGGGATTTTCTTTTGTTATATCCTAAACACAAAATTAGTTGTTTCACCCAGAAATAGAAGTTGTGGAAAAAGAAATAAAAATACATCCGATCCTACATATGCAAACAATTCTTAAGTGAGATTTAGCATGTGGCTCCTTTGGAAGACCTCTGTGGGTCTCTGTGAGGACCCAAATTGGTTGGCACGGGGAGGTTTAACTTGTCAGCACAGTTCTTTTTCACTCCAATGAATGGGGAAGCTTGGGAGAGCAACCAAACTTGCCCTCAAGCAGGGAGCAAATGAGCCCAGAGGGCCCTGAGGACTCCATTGAGCAGACTCTGGTGGGATGTGCTCCACCATCCCTGCAGCCTGGGCCCCACTCACAGACACGGTCAGGGCCTCTGGAGAGCACACAGAGCCTTGGGGAGGGGGAAAGGGACTCGTCATCTGCATCTCAGCTGGTTTGCAGAGGAAGCTGGTTTGCAGAGTACTTCCTCAGGGGAAGAAGTGCTGGTCTGTTGGAATCCCTTGGAGATCAAGGGGGCCTGATGGAAAAGAGCTGGCCTAAGGGAGCCTAAGTTGCACGCCTGTTTTATAATGTTGGCAAGAACTGATGCCGAAGAGAAAAGAAACACAGAAAAACCTTAACCACTGCAGACTCTTAGCTGGGGCAATGCACAGCTTCACCCTATCTTTAGCCATCAAAGATGTGTCTGAGCTGAGGGTCTGTCCTCCCTCCCTCGAAAGGGCAGCCTGACCAGGAGGTTGGAGGAGCCCAAGGCAAAGGAGATTCAGCTTTTTCCTTCCTCAAAGAAAAGATGTTTCTGTTCCATTTTCCTTTCAGTGTGTGGGAGGGATGCTTTGAGGCTCTTGTAAGTCATTGATCTCTTTCTAAAGGAGCCAGAACACTGCAGTGTGACCCGCAGAGCAGCAACCACAACTCAGGAAATTCAAATCAGCTTTATTCTCTTCTGAGATATCTGTTACAACAGAAGCAAAGCACTGAGAATCAGTACAGAGCTGGGGACCAACAGGGATTGTTTGACAGTGCTGTCAGGGGAATGTAAATGGCCTACAGGGAAGGCTGGCTGGACAGAAGACAGCCAGCATCACCACAGCATTAATTGCCGACATCCTGGGATGACATCTTAGTTGGGATCCATTCTCAGTGACTTCGAGTAGAAAGTACAGTCACTGCTGCCAGGGCTGGGTTTAAGCCTTAGCCAATTCCCACAAGAGACAACACCGCTTCAAAACAACTCTGCCCTCTTCCCAGGCAGGCAACATGCTTGCTGCTTACAGGAAAGTTGTTTTCTCCGCTTGCTCCCTTCCTCCCTCCCTCCCTCCTGCTGCACCTATCTCCACTGCTGCCCTTCAGTGCTCACACACCCTGTACCACCACCAAGAAAATGCCAACCCAGTGACACTTCATCCTCTCCCCACTCATCAGAGCAAGTGGCACACGACGTGGCTGGGAGCAGCGCGGCACAGGCCAGTTCTCTGTGCTGAAAGGCTCTTTGCAGGACTCGGTGCCACAGCAGCAGGTTTTGCCCTGTGAATCCCCAAGGGCTGCAGCAGCAGAGCAGGAAGGAGGCACAAACGCGCACACGCACCTGCACATACACACTACTGCAAGGGCAAGAGAGAACAGAAACAGGAATGTCTTCAATGGGAAGAAGTCCGGAAACACCACAGACATAGCAGCTTTCAGCAGCAGGACACACTGAGGCAGAGGTACTCTTTATTTGCCTTAACTTGCCTTGGCTGACTCAGATTCCAGTAAGCTGAGCTACTTTTCATTTACAGTAAATTGAAGAAAACACTGCTATCGTTAACAATCACCAGTGTGCAAAGAACAGAAACACCCTCCAGGAGGGGAGAGGACAAAATTCTGAAGAGCCTAAAAACTTTATGGGACTTGCAGTTGTATTAGCTCCCACATCGTGGGACATTTGTGGAACATTTTTGTGTCTCTTGGGCTGGGGTTATTTTAGATGAACAAATCCTTAAAAACAGTAAAAGCAGAATTTGGTTTTGTTCTTAGTTTTTCAAAATAAAAGATGCTGTGAGGCAACTGAGGGTAATCAGATGCAGACACGCAGCTCGTGAGTAAACGCAGCAGCCTGTACAAAACGTGCACATATGCACGTGCCCTGCCAGGCTAAGCCATAAGCTCTCCATTAGAGGCAAATAGTGATTGAGTGAAACAAGGTCAGCACCACACTGAACCTGCCTGGGACTCAGGTACTCTGTACCATAACTCTGCTGAAGGGGTGCAGAACTATCTCTCAAACGCACGGATCAGCAGTAGTCCACAGGATGGTAATTCCCCTGTGGAGGTCCAATTCTGATCATTAAATTTCTGAAATTAACTTGAAGTCTAAAGAAGAAGGTTTAATATATCTTTGTGCAAGGATTATTAATAACCAAAGGAGATACTTTTGGCTTCCCATTCTCAGACCATACCAACTACTTGGCCTCAAGTAACACCCTACATGAATGAGCTACATTTTCACACTTGCTGTGAAAAAATATTACTTTAATTGGTTCCACGTTTTCTGCATGTTATACCTCCCTTATACCTGCATATAAAACAAAGGAAGAACTTCCTGATCTATCTTCTTTAAACCTTGTATTGTTCTATGTTCTTTTATCTTCTGTTTTCCTCCTTTCAAAAATTCATCTCATATATGAGATAGTTTTCCTGGTCTCCCTTTAACTTTCTTCCTAGAGCTGCCATCCAGCTGGGGCTTGGACATGTGCACTCTTGAAGCACCTCTGAGAGGGCAGAGGGAGTCTCTTAAGACTTTCAGGATTATTGCAAACACTGAGAAGATCACAGCAGCTTTACAGAACATAACAGAGCTAGTTCACAGCATTAAACCAATTCTCCCTACTACGAAAGACATGACATTTATAAACTGAAGACATACTTGCAGATGTGGGTCAATCTCGAATATCGTCTCTCCTCTTCGCATATCCGTTATCAACCAGGGGCCTCCAGCTCTACAAAGAAAGAAAGGTAATGAACCAAACATGGACTTCAGCTCATACTCCCCGACAAGAGTCCTCAGAGTGGACCTGTACTGGAAGGAAGCACAAGATAGAGTTTAAAGCAAGCCTAGAAGCCCCTGTATGTGGTGTACACACACCCTAGCACACATTTGTTTTTTACATTTCCCAAACAGATAACGAAAGCCCTCCACGACCTAGTTGTTATCTGCCTAGTGTCTGGCACTGCCAAGCCTTGCCAAACAGTCAGGACTGACACAGGCTATCCCCTGTGTGGACCCACTTACTTGGACAAGACTGAACTGGGTGCTAATCTTACAGGTTTACTGAAATGGGACTGAGAAGTCCAGTGCAGCCTAGGTCAAAGAAAGATGGGCAAGGCATGGGGTCAAGATTTATACTTGTATTACACATGTAAAGACGCAGCAGGGTCCCAAAGGGACTGTACTTTTTTCTGAGATTGGCAGTCTTGTTCAGTACCATAGAAAGCTTTCTGCTCTAATAAATATCCTCACAATAGATGTTTTGCCCAGTTGGTACTTAGTGGCCAAATACTCAGATGGTTCAGGGAAGTCTTTGTTTTCATTAGCAATAAAAGTTGGAAGGGGCAAGATGTTTCCCAACGAAGGTGATAGAAAACAGATTCCCATGAAGATGTACTATTTGGGAGACTTGACTTTGGGTCACAACACAGGCAGAATGCAGAGGTCAGCCTTAGATGGTGCTTTTCATCTGAAGTAACAGCTGAAGTCTTTTGGAATTGCCATAAAAATTTTCTCTTTTTTCATCAGATACTTTTTTATTGTGGTCAAAAGCCCCCTCCTCTGGCCTTGTCTGTGTTACAGTCTCTTAAAGCATGTGGAGT
Organism: Merops nubicus; assembly: GCF_000691845.1. NCBI lineage: Eukaryota > Metazoa > Chordata > Aves > Coraciiformes > Meropidae > Merops > Merops nubicus. The sequence continues at coordinate 55,880 of NW_008603805.1, read as the reverse complement.
GGGAGCAATAAGTTAATACTTTATAGCTTTATCAGTGCATTGATAGCCACTATTTTTCACATCACTTTGGAAGCTGTTAATTATTAACTGCAGACGTGTGACCTGTTTCAGTTCCTCACTGGGATGCAAGAAACTTTCACCCTGACTCTACATCAGTGGCTTAGTAGTTTGCAGCTTTGCCTTTGAATCATGCACATTTGGGTTTCATTTTATTGTTGGAAAGGTGCTTGTACTGCAGCACAAAAGCCAAAAACCAGCATGAGAACAGACTAAGGAGAGGGGTGCTATCTCTGTGTTGATTTAGAGGAGCCAAGGGAGCTGCAGGCAGTGTTTATTGTCAAATGTATGAAAAAAATATTTAAACAAAATGCCTGTAAGCCAAAAGAGTTTAGCTGCAACCTGGCAGCAAACAAAGCATCATCATATCATTTAACATTTAAACACTATCTTGTTCTTAACCCAAGGACATCTCATTTTGCCATGGGAGGAATAACAATGAACTTCACTTGCAGGAACACTCCTGTTGCAAACTGGCCCACCAAAAGTGCGGCTGGTTTGAGAATGATTTTCTCACTGTCAGACAGTACCCAAGCTTTGCTAGGCATTGTAAGACCCTCTCCTTCCTTTCTTTTGAACTGTACAGAGAGGTCACCAGTAACAATTATCCCAGCTCTCTCAGGAAGAATGAATGAGAAAATGCTGCAGGCGTAAGAGGGAGGAAATGAAGCTTTCAAGACCTCGTTCTGTTTCACCCTGAACATGTGGACTTCCATATGCATTAATTTGCCATGTAAGCGTCTGTGCGTGAGAACAGATTTGCAATGAATTCCCATCTCTTGCTACAGCACAGGATTAAGTAAGTTCCATCAACGAGTTAAAGACTGTTAATAAAAATAAACAACTGAATTGATCTCCAGGGGAATGCTCCCCTATATGGGCTATACGAGCACTTACACTGGCACAGTCCGAAGCAGTTCCAAGATCCCTTGCCCGTTCCATTGCTGAGCTGCATGCAGTTCCTCGGTACAAACCCCAACAATCTGGAATAAATGAAAAGAGAGATACTAAACTCAATAAGAACTGTGCAAGACCTGTAGAAAAAATGTACCACATGGTGTTGGATCCAACAGTGCAGACAGAAAGAAGCACCACTTCTTTAAACTAACTAGATGAGTGAGGACAAGTGGAGCCCGAGACAGCAAAAGAACTCTGCGATTCCTTATGCCCTCTCTCTGCACTAACCATGTGAAATGCCATGGTCATGTAACACTTAAACTTGCATGGTGTGTTTGAACTTAATTATGAGGAGATTCTGGTGACAAATCAGGATTTACCAAAGATCCACTAGTCTGTTCTCACTTTTCAATCTAGTCCACACAAGACAGGGCAGGTTAGGGTCTGAGCACATGCAAACCACTGCTGCGTCAGCCAGCTGCTAGAGGCAAATGCAATACTGCACCAGCAGTTTCCAGCAGAGGTGGGACTCCCTGCCACAAGACAGTGTTTTAGTCCTTATAAATCCTTGACCAAATCAGTTTGCTGACCGGTTATGTCTTATTTGGCACCATAGAGTAAAGCTGCTTACACATCACATAATCCACGTGTCACTGCAGGCGATTGCAGACTTCTGCCTTCCTGTGTAAGGCAGGATGCATTTGCTTTTCAGGATGGGAGCTGCCACACTGAGCAACACCAGATGTCCCTCACAGCAGCTGAGATCAGCCACTTCAAACGAAGGGGTGAAACACCCTTCAGCTGATAGAAGAAGGCAGTTTACTCCTGATCCATCAGACACTGGCTTGTACCTTTGAGCACAATGATTCACTCTTTCAGATGAAAAATTATTTTAGCCATGGTCTTCTATTTTCTTCCTTGATAATCTAAGTCTTTTCCAATGACAGTGAATTTTCGGTCACAATCTGTTCAAGTGATGTTTTATCAGAAAAACTAAGTTCTGAAGAGCAGCAAGCAGAAGTGCATGGTGTGTCTTTTGCTGGAATCATGTATCTGTACTGATAGAGATCTGTGTGGAAAATCATCTACATCAGCACACAGCCAGTTCTGCACAACCTACCTCTCCTGCCCCTTGCAGAGCTCGCTCTGTCACAACCCATCCCTTGGAGATGCATTTCATCCCCACCCATCTCCCAGGCTTCCTCCATTAACAGCCTGAATCACCCCCGCTTCAGGACACCCCTCCCTGGGCCTTCACTCACTAATTACACACAAACAGCAAGACTCTAAACAGGAAATTATTTTGTGTTCATTCTTTTTGTTTTGTAATCATTTATCCTCATGGGTCAAAATAAATCCATAACAACAAGCATCAAATAAAGGGGAAAAACAACTCAACTGTATGTGTTGTGGAAGATTAGAGGCCAAGAGCCTCAGGATGGAACAAGCTGACCATCTTTTGATCCAGGACAGCTGGGCACTAAAGAAGAGATACAGACTAATGCAGCACTAACTGGGGAGGCAGCCAGGAATCACCCTGCTTAGCTTGGCTTTCTGTCTCTCCTTCCAGGTCCCACAACTCACCTTTCACTGATTAATCCTACAACCACCTCTTTCTTGATGATAAAACACAGACTTTGGGGCACCTGAGAAAACTGAGCAAAGACTTTACAGAACAGTTGCCTTGTGCAGGTCTGTGGTAATGGAGATCCCCCTCACATGCGGCAACTACAGCCAAGGACAAATGGGAACAACTTGAACCTTAAATTGTAAAATACAGACACTTGCATTTTCCCACAGGATGGGAGCTTTTCTACAGAGCAGGGAGAAAACAGCAGTTGGCATAGACGATGCCAGCTCTTCTAAAAGGTTAATAACTCCACATGCAATTCAAAAATATCCAAAGCAGCTCATATCTAAGAAACATCACTGAGAATGAAGACTTTGGGAAAGTAAGCAAACCTGTTTGGCCAAGGAAGCTCCTTTCACTGAATAGTAGATTTAAATCACAAGAGATTTTAAAAATGCTTCTTTTGCAAAGCAAACCCAAACCTTTCTTAAAACAGTGAAGCAATACATGAAAACTCACTTAGCCTCTAAAGAACCTTTGCAATAACACTGCAAGCTATATTTCTGTAATTAAATAACACTAAAGCAACTCTAGAGCCCTGCTCCAAACTCTTCTTTTCCTGAACTCAAACCAGTAGATCACTTATCAATACTGCCATAGAATAAATTTGAATTTAGCTCTCCATTACCTTTTATAAGTGCTTTGCTAAGTTTTTTTTTCCTCTATGTTCATGTTTGAAACGTCAAAGCAGTAATGTAATATTCAACACCAAAACAACACAAGTCTGTTTTGGGGTGTAAATATTCTTTACACCAGGTAGACCTCTGTCTTGAGAACCAAGCATGCTATTGCTCAATCCTGGTAGAATGTCTGCTGGATACCTCCAGAGTAACCACTCAAGATTAGATTCAGAGTAATCAAATAAGGAGGAGACGTGGAAGACAGGATAATATGCATCTGACTTATCAAAGCTAAATGAAATGTAATGTTAGCCAAGTTCCACTTCCAAGAGGTGACAGTGAGAGCCATTGCTGCTGGGCCGTACCTGTAGGAAAGTAACAACCCCAAAAGGAGTGTGCACAGGCTGCATCTGAGGGTCTTCTGTCAGTAACATATGCTGGATTCTAGATTCACTGTTGTCCAAAGGGCTGTGCCATGATACATGGTCACCACTGCAGAAGGTGTTTTCTGAAAAAAATAATAATAAAAAAAATCATAAATATTTAGTCCATAAAATCTAGCAGAATATTCCTTCTGTGGCATCTACTTGTGACCATTGTCAGTCAGGGACCCCTGGTCTGGATCAGGACAGTCACTGGTGGCTATTCGTGTTGACTGCCTCCAGCCAGCTCTGCTGAGCCTCCAAGTGATCTGAAGCACCTGAAGTGGGGAGGGCGTTTCACTCACTCACTGGAATTCAAGCACTGACTTTAAATTGCCCACTCCTGAGTCCTGTGGCAAACAAAAAATTGTGTCCTGCTTTGATATTAATTCCAACACAGAAATGTCAACAAGTAAAATTAGCTTGCCTCTCATTTACTATTTGTCTTACTTTGTGATGGGGCACAGAGTCAGCAGGACATGCTGGATGATTATGGGATGGAAATTCATGCTTAATTGGCTGCTCGGATTTGCCACAGAGAAAGGACTCTGAAATGTGAATTAAACACAAATAATACTCTGTTATAGCTAATAAAAATCCACAGTCTGCTGCCCATCATGTGATGTTTTAAGTCAAAGTCACTTTCTCTCCCAATTGTCTGGTGGCTCTGGTGCAGAATTATAATTAACATGTTCCTTCTTTCCCAAACAATAAGAAGACCAGTATGTTTCTTTCTGTGTCAGAATTTCACTCTGCGTCAGAACAGACTGCATCAAAACAAGGAGCCAGAAATTGTCCTTCTTTCTTCATGACTGTAAGCATTCCTTTCTCTCCCTCCTCTACTACTCAGAAAGACAAAACCCCAGATAATCCCATGTTCCACAGCCGCTGCTTGCCAGAAGGCACACCAGAACCCATCTGTATGTTGCTGCCCCATCACAGGAAAGGCGAACACTGGCTCTCTGAGTAAGCTACAAGTGAAAAAGCCAACCATGACTATTTTCACAGCAGTTAAAGCATACTCCATTTGCACAGTTTCTGGAGCATGCATGCAATAACGCTGCCTAGGCAACTGCCTTGTCCTTGAGTCTTGGGCTTGTCCCACTCCAGGTACAGCTTTTATAGCACATACAAATAAACAGCATGGCATCCGTGTTCTGTCCTGGGACCCAGGTGTACTGCCCCAGAGATGAACTGAGTACTGCCTGCCTGCTTCCAAAGTCAGTGGCAAGCACAGCATCCCTCTCCCTGATCAAACCATGGTCTCTCCCAAGGCCACGCTTACAGGAGAGTAGGAAGGGAGGCCCCATGTACTGGAGGAAGACTAGGACTTAACTGTAGACTAGAAAATGTTAATGGTTAAACTTGAGTTGTCTGTCAAGACTGAAGCATCTCATATAATATATATAGAGCAGGATTCAATTCAGAAGAGTGTTCTCCTCTCTCCAGATGTAGTCCTTGATCTTCACCTAACTTTCCCACATCACCTTCCAAATATGTCAATAGGACATCTCTTAAATGTATGTTATCTATCTGTACGGCTTATCTGAGAACTCTTGAATACGGCAGTTTCTGCAGCGGCAAGAGAAGGAGCACCTGCCAGTAACTGCAGCTTTGTCTCCAGTGACAAAAAACAACAAACACTGAGGAATCAGGGGCTTGCACACCCCTCACTATGTATCAGCACCACCACAACCGTGTCCACGTACGCTTGGCCACCAGCAAGTGCAGAATGCTCCGAGAGAGCCGCCAGCAGCAGGAAGGTGACCTAATGAGAGTCATCTCCCAGTGGCTGTGGTTGAAAACACTCTCAGTCATCTCCTCGACGAGCTACCTCCTGCTCACCCACCGCTGGTGGGTTTAATGCAGGGTCTCCTGGGCAACTCGTAGTTTCTCCACCAGGTGTCCCCATTGGTGTATGTTTGAACATAAGCTATGTTTTCTCAAATTAATTTCTTGGACAGCTCATTTTATTAAGAATTAAAATAAACTCCAAATACCATAAGGAACTTGGCCTGAAAAATGAGGCACGTAACAGAAGTGTTGTGATAAGTAAGGGAATGTTTTCCTTAGTTAAAGTTAGGAAAGAAAGAAAACATAGCAAACGCAAGCTGTTGGGATAGAGTTTGTCGTTATGTACACTAAAGTACACGCTTTCAGCTCTGAGACTGAAAGGAGTGGTTCAGATATTACTTTACTTCTAGACTTGGGGAAATGTAAGCAGACAGTAATTAAAAACATTATTTTTTTTAGTATCAAAATTGGATTAAAGAAATAGCACTTAAAATCTTGCAAAGGATCTTGTGCTGTTTTCCAGGTTAGCCAAAACGTGGCTGATTAATTTTTTTTTTTTAAATGATAAAAGCCTCTCAGTCACAGTTTTCAGGAATGAAACAAAGCCACAAAAGGCTTATTCTTGTGCCCTGTCTTTATACCACAACATTTTGCCCATCAAATGCTCACACAATTCTATGCTGATCGATCGCTGCATTTCATTGCTGGTGCTGCTGCTTCTGGGAAAGCCCAGCCCGTTTAGAGCAGGTTTTCAAATGCAAATGTCTCTGCTGGAAACCCACCTGTTTATCTTCATGTGAACACTGGACACTTAGAAAATCTTCCTCTCCCTTGCATGCCTATGAAAATTCACACTGACTACTCCATTAAATCATACACAAAAAATTCTCCAAATAACATGAAGCTGAAATAAAACCTCTAAGAGTGCAAGAAATTCAGAATTACAGCCTGAAACTCAGCTCTTTGCTTGTTGCATTGTAACCCATGGGGAACGTAAGATCAGCTCTTGTACAGAGATCACTGCAGCACTGAGGACAGCTTGAAGTGCAGGACTTGTAGTCACAGAAACTAAAACATTAGAGAAACAAAGGACTAGATAACCACCTTCTCTTGCCTCATGCTGGAAACAGGGATGAGCATCCTGCTTCTTCACCTTTCACACTCACGTTTTCAAAGCAAGACAGTTAAGATTGTTCTAAGCATTTAAGTTTTATTTTGCCCAAAAATCCTAAAATCTGAAAAAACTTTAGGATTCCTCCAAAGTAAATTTATAACTAAACTCATATATTTTACAAATGTTGAATTAGATCATCCACATAAATCCTGAAAGTCATCACAGCATAGATAGATGTTTTCTGAAAATTCTCCTTTTCAGGAGTGGGAGAGTTAAGGGGTGCTGTATGGGAAATATATACGTGTTCCCATAAAACCAAGAGACAATTAGGCACAGGACACACGTGCCCATGTCAGGTACTAGAGGAGCACAAACACCTTACCAGAAGCAACACACTTCAGTCAGATGTGCCTGAAGGTAGCTCTTTTTGCTTCCAGAAATGCATCCCTGTGTCTCCCATAACATGCAGGCTAACTGGAGAAGGAGCCTGCCATCTCCAAACTAATTTCCCAGATCAGTGCTTTGTGCAGTGCTATGAACCACGGATGGGACTAGGACCTGCAGTGACAATGATGCCAATGGAGGCCTCTCACCAACACCTCTCAGTACATATTTCGATGCTACTGCAGATACCAAATGAGACATCTACACTCACAACTGGAAGCTACTTATACACGAAATACTTGGAAATACAAACATGAAAGTAAGTATTAATAAAAATGTAAATAAATGTTTTATGTAAAAATAAAAGTTTACAGGAAGGAGGTTATGCCCATGGAGCACTGACCCAGTCTGACAGGACTCGCTGCTTGCTACAAGCACTCCAAAACCATTTCTAGTTTTAGGCAAAAACACGATTCCCCTTTCAGATATGCAGAACATTGCTTTGCAAATTATCTCAGTTTAGTAAACCTGAAAGTTTATAGCCTCAGCAACAAAGCTGGTTCTGCATGGATCACACCACAACAGATACTGTCCAAGGCCCTTCCTGATTCAGGAGAAGCCTCTGCTTTATCCAAGGCCCTTCACAGAACAATCTGTCCACCACTTTTAACTCCTAACAAGCTCTGCTACGACAGTCCTTTGGACGTGCTGTAATGCTGTGCAGATCAGCACCTGTGGCAAAGTTTCTTACTGGTTTTAAGGAGGGATTGAAGCACAACAGATGTTACAGAAGTCTTCTCGCACTCTTCCTTAGTGAGACAAAATGCATCTGTGTCTAGAATCCAAGAAAAGGTGAGAAGGCTTTCAGCAGTAGCTGTCAAAAATCAGGGACTTCCACTGAACAAGCACCTTCTCTGCCATTACAAGAGGGCAGTGAGCAGTCTGGGAGCAGCAGATGCCAGGACTCGGGTGTCACTTGCTGCTGCAAAGGCTTCTGCCTCTTTGCACTTCTGTGTTACCTGAATCCTCAGCAAAGTGGAGAGATGCGACATGTCCAGGGAAATAACTGTATATAATGGGAGGAGCTTGACATGCTCCTGTAATAAACAGCAAGCTTCAACCCAGCCGCTGTATTCCCAGTCTCAGGAGTAAGCCTGCAGAAGACTTGTATGAATGGGGGAACTACAGACTCTCTCTCCTCTGTGGATGTGCACATTGTGGATGGACTTGTCACTGCCTAAGGAGGAAGGAGCTCCAACTACAGCTTATTCTACAGCTATGGCACACACAGGAGGACCTTGTCTAGGTTGACCTGTGTCTACAGTCAAGTGTAATTCACCTCCAATCTTCACCACTGCAAGGGACATAGTGAGCGTTTTTTTACTCACCTGCTCATTTTTACAACCCTTTAAAAAACAAGTCTCCCCAAGAGCCCTACCACTCTGTTAAGTCTGTTTGACGCTGGCCAACAGGTTCAAACACCATTGGGGTAGCACAGTCAGACTTCTAGGCACAAGAACAGCATGACTGCATAAGCCTTGTTTCCTCAGGTGAGCACAGCAAAAACAAGCCATTGAAAAAGTTACCAGGACCTCACCAGGGAACTGTCACACCCGCAGGACAGATGGCAAGGCATGGAAATGATCTAGCCATCAACAGGAGGAATGAAATAGCAAAGGAACTGAAAGAAAATATGCTAAAAATTTAAATCCAAATTATTTTAGCATATGGATAAATCAGCAAATCCTCAGGAGTAAACTAAGGCTCTGATTTACTTCATACAAGCTCATTCACAGGAGACTGCTGCTGAATACTTCTGCCTCACAGTAAACCTGAAGCAGTTACATGTTCCCTCATGGAAGGAAGAGCTAAGCTACCTGACCTGCCTCAGGGCAAATACATGTCCTTCAGCAGTTACCGTGGGAGCCAGGGACCTAGTAAATATATAGCCTTGCTTGCAGTAACTTCTTCGACACTCACACCCCTCCTGCTTGGAAGGGACACTAACAGGACCTTAACCTAACGCAGCAAGGAGACCCATCCTCACAGATTTGAAACTGCTTCTTTTTCTGCAAGTTTGTGCTTTAACAAAAACTACTGATATTTTTCCCCCTACTTTCTGTTAGGGAATGCAAATTCCATGAAATCAAACTGCTTCACAGGGAGGTATTGATTTCATAAGAACTCAACATGGAAATCATTAAAACATTTCATTTCAAACTTACTATTTTATTTCATAATTTACAATAGCAAATCTGAAGCCTCTCTCTAGCTCTACAAAAATGAGAAGTCTCTAAATTCCCATAGATCAGGTCTTACACCATTCTATTACACAAAAGTGGCATCTATAAGACAGTTATACCAGACCACTCTGTTAAGCTTCCCATATTTTGAAGTCTTTAAAACGTCATTATCCATTTTCTTTTACAGCCCACATAAAGCAGGTGAGGTTCCTTCATGCAGCAATGGTCATAACTCAGCTGAGCAATCTCTCCTAACTTTACTATCCAACTGCTCTATCATGAGAACTGGGGAAATAACTCAGAGAGAACCATTCCACTGTAGACTAGTAAATTTTCTTTGTGTAACTTTCCTCATGTATTTTCTTGGAGTGTGTTGCTCCCACCTTTCTTTTCACCAAATGTAGCTGATGCCTAAGGAAATAAACCCAGGTCATATTCTTGGCCTCAAGATGTTTTATGAACAGTGTAATGCATGCAATCTACACTCAAGAGGCATCACCAAGCTCTAGAGAGAAACACAGGTTACTTCCCAATGTATTTGCAATTTCTGTCTTAAACCTGCCAGCTCTGAATGTATGGGATCCTGCTAGGAGCCTTTACTCCCCTGAATAGGATGGCAAACTGAGACAAGTACTAGGAGCCAAGAGAGCTCCATCCAAGAGGTAGCACCAGGCTGAAGCTGGGTCAGGGAACATCTCCAGTATGCTTGCTACCCTGCACCCAGAGCAGATGGGAAATAGCTCTTTGGGCATTTGGGCATGTGTATAGAGGACTATATGCAGGAACACAAGGAGCTGATACCGTTCCACTAGCAAGGAGACAGCAAAGGAGCTTGAAGCACATGCATGACTGTCCTGGCATACAGTCCCCAGACCGAGTCTGGCTCCAGGGCAGTTCAGATTGCCTCACTCTGGTCCATCCAAAGGCCAGAAACTTCCTCCTTCTGACACAGTCATATCATGCAATTCTTTAGACAGATTTTCAGATTAGGAGAACAGCTCTGTAGTTTAACCGTTCCTCTGTACCTCTTGTAAGATACCTCCTCCTTCAAAATGCCAGCTAACGTCTGCAACATGCTCAACTGTTCTGACTGATCACACAGATAAATCCATTTGGACAGTGTGTTACAGGTTACGAGCTGATACTGCACGGCATGGGAGAAGTCCTAAGTACAATAACTATGAAGTGTGCTTTGTTTTGGGGAAAAGTCACTCAACTGCACACACCCTTCCAAAGCAAGTTTCTGTGTTTCTCCCATTTCTGTGGAAAGCCAGGCCATTATTACATGGCCACTTTATTCTGGAGTATGTGCAAAATGATGCCGAAAGAAACAGTCCTGCCTGTACCCCTAAGGAAGCAGCAGCTCCCCAGATCAGCCCTGGAGCCGGTGACGTGGCTTAGCTGGGCTAGCACAACACTCACCACTGCTCTGCTAGCTTGGCTGGAAAAAATACACCAAATAAATCCGCAGCATCGTGGGGCACTGGGGATGCTGGCATGCAAACAAGATGACCACATCCCTCACATGCGCCAGTCCTACATTGCCTAGGATATTATTACATTGCCTATTATAGTTTCACTTGAAAACTTGCTGCTCTGAGAGGTACAAACCTGCATTTTGTATTCGACTGCAAGATCTCAGCTAAACTGCAAGCAGTGAGTCACAGACGTCAGCCCACATAACTCAGAAATTCTGTATTTGAGGGCACAGCAAAGAAGGATTTCAACCCCATGACTTATGGGTGCAGGAATGTTAAAAAGGCCCCCAGTGAGTTCCTGACCAGCATGACAGTGATGTAGCCAGACGTTTAAATTGAATGCAGCTTATCCTATACTTACAGAAACAATGTAATTTATTACTTTGCTATTACCCTTATTCATGGTCTGTATAATTTATTATATAAATGTATTTTCTCCAACACATTTTTAATATTCAGTCTGGCTTTGTTAAAAAAAGGTAATCAGGCAATCTGTCACAAGTAAGATTTGATGCTGGTTTTCAGTACCATTTTGCAGACTGAACAGCTAGAATTAATTGAGAGAAACTAAGGGCAGACACAGAGTTCAACACCAAAATGTATTAGCTATATTTTTCATCAGAGCTACTTAATATATTTAGAACTAGCTCAACAATGGATATAAGCATGCATGCAAAGACATAGCCATAATAAGCCAATACAAAAGCTACAGATTAAAATATAATCTAAAGATTTCAAAGTAATACTGTCTAAAAATTTCAAAGTAATACTGTTATTGCAACATAGATGCAATTTTTTTAAAAACAGTATAAAGAAAGACTTTATTCAGACTCATGTGCCAGCCACATGAAATTAAAATAATCTAGGGATGATCAAATTAATACTGTGTTCACTCTGTCTGCTTAGCCTCCTCACCCACAAATGACTGCACACACAGATTGGTAAAGGGGAAAAGCAATTGTGATATAATCTGTGGTGCCTACTGGCAGTTAGTTTGTAATTTCATTTTCAACTCCAAATGAATGTGTTTTAAGAATATACAAGGAATTAGTAGAATCCAAGCCAATATATACTTGCGCTACATTAAAAAAATATGCTTTTCTTCCCTGTTTTTCTTTTTCAGTTCAGTTTTGCTGCTCCTTATCTCCTGTCTGGGAACCAGGAACAGCCCCAGCCCTGGCGCTCCAAAGAGGTGCAAATTTAAATGGTGGTGCTGCCTACTACAGACATGCAGCATAGACAAGATGCCTTGGGAAGAATTAAATCCCTGGAGTACAATTAAACAATAGTTCCACTGTAGGGATTCAAATGGGGCTTTTAGAAACAAGGGGCCTAGGCAAAAGGTTCTTTAAAAAAAAAAAGAACACCATGGGAAAGAACACATTATCAGTACTGTAAGGACTGCTTGACCTTTGAGGTTTGAAGACAATTTCAGAAAGCACATGTATGATGCAGATTTTTTAAAAAAATTATCAGTAGGTGGAAAATACAAAGTTGATAACCGCACAGCTCCAGAGTGTTAAGTCTAGAAAACCTGAAAGCCTGATGGAGGGCCTCCCATGCCTTCCCAGTGTCCATTACCAGCAGGACAACGTGATTCCTCGATCCTCATATGCCACTCAGAGCTGTTGCTCACCCTTACTGGCAGTGGGATGGTGGTCTCATGCCAGTGGAAGACCTGTCTTGCTGTACTGCAGCTTCTGCTGATGGGAGTTGCAAGTGCTGCTTTTCCTATCACAAAGTAGGTCCCAGTCCCCCCAATGCCTTATGTGACACTGCAGAGTGCAATATTTGCACTGAAAAACAAATGCTAAAATGTTACCATACATTAAACCGATCTGGTTCTGGGGCCTCTTCTACCTCTTCTGCTTTCCAGGACATTTCTTTCCATCCCTTACACATCTGCGTGTCTGGCTTGCTCCTTCTCTCTGCCTATCTCTACACACATATACAATTTCCATGACTGCAGCCTCTGAGAATTTCTCACACAGTCTCCCAGCGAGTGACTCCTGTGCCCAGGGCACGCTCCCACCCTCTGCAAGCGGGGGCCCCCGTGTCCTCTCCCTGACTCCACACAGCCTGCTCCGCCAGCCACCTCCTCCCACACTTCCTCTCCTCCCCACAGCTTCATTCAGCTCCTCCATCTCTGCTCCTTACAGCCTTCTCCAGCCCTTGCAGCCAGCAGAGGCAGGAGCTGGCACATCCATCGAGCTTGGCATCCCCTCGGCATAAGCGTTGCCTGGGGCAGGACGTGTCTCCTGCCTTGCTTTGGCAACAACACTTCTCACCTATCTACTGATGTATCTGCACAGCTCCCTCCTACAGGGAGGGAAGGCTGGGCGAAGGCATGGCAGCATGAAAGGACTTACCTGGCACTGCCAAGCATGGCAGAGAAAGAACATGAACATAGATGTGAGCTGCTCCTTCACAGCCTCACAGAACTCTCCTGCTCCAAGCTCTTGCTCCTCTAGACCCTGTCACTCACACCCGTGGCCTTTAGGCACTTCAGGGCTGTGCTGCTTTCACCTCCTTCAACTGACACTTCACCTCCTTCAAATGGTACGTGGGACAATCTTCTCCTTGCCCTCTCCATGACGAGCCCAGTGGCTGCAAGGGAGCAGGATGGACTCACTTGCAAAATCCCATGCTCTGGGCCAGGTGAGAGACCCTTCCACCTCCATCCAGCTGCATTGCCACCAGCTTTCTGCATCTTTTACCTAAACAAGATGTGTTTCACAGCTCCCCTTTAAAGGATGATGGTATTTATGTCTTCAATAGTTTCAGAAACTGAATAGCCTGAGGATGGGGTGGAGGCCCAAGAGTGAAAAAGGATGTTATACAGCACGATCTCCTGTCAGATTAGGACTCAATTCAAAACAAGGATTTAATGACAGTTTATTTGCAGATGATGTGGTCCCACGTGGCCAAATTGAAGAGATATTTGCCTAGATACATTTAAAAAACCTGTGTTCTGGCATGTGAAAGCCAGAAAGTTTTATGGCTACCCAAACATTTCATAGCCAGATCCAACTATGTTGTGGTTTGAGGCTTGGGAGTGGGACAGGTGATCCCTAAGGACCCAGGAGGGTCCCAGGGGAAGCAGTTTATTCCCTCCCTTTCCTCTCCACACTCTTTAAAAGAGGCAGGAAGTGGGTGCTTCCCTCTCTTGCCCTGTTGCTCTTGGTCCTGGTGTGCTGCAGAGATCAGCGTGCCATTTCCATGCGGTCCTGAGCAATCCTACTGCCATCTGAGTTTTGGGGTTTGTATATCTTGTTTACTTTGTATTCCTCCCATCTTTATATACATATCTACCTCCCTTTTTGCTTTCTGTTCCCTGTTAAACAATATACTTAATTTTATTTAACTTCCCATCGGTGCATAGCCTCTCTCTTTGGGGGGAGCATGAAAAATTCTGTTCCGTGAGGTCCTGCCCTGAAGCCCTTTTTACATGGAACCAGAACAAACTAGAACGAAGGCTTTTACCTACAGCATTTAGGAACCTTCAGGTGTCTTCAGAGAGTAAAGAGAACTGCAGCAAGAAGGAAAAAAAAAAAATTCTTGTTGTTGGACCTTCTACATACTTGTGTATGTGCAAGCCACCGAGAAGGATGGATGGACAAAGGAGCACCATAAGACTGCACAGACACTTGTGATCTTCCCCTAGATATCCATCTATGAGACATTCTTGTTGAAGAGCTTTCAAGGAGCCTGAAAGGGACGAGAAGACAATATCCTCCTCTGAAGGACTCAAAGAAGATGCAAGCAGCTTCTTTTCACTTGCTTCCCAGCACAGACATCTGACAGAAGTACTGCTAGACCGCAAAAATTACTAAAGAAAGGGGAGAGAGTCTCCAAGGAAGAATTATCACATCATAATCTCTTCAGGAAAGAGTTCTAGTTACCCAGGCATTAGTTCTGGAGCTTATAACAGACAGGGGTCTTTGACAAAGCACTGTAGCATTTTTCTCAGCGATTATTTTCTCTTATATTTTCAGGAATTTAAAGCTTGCACAGGCCAAACTTTTGTTTTACTTTGGCAAAGCAAGAGGCCAAAGGGCAGGAAACAGAGGAACGTTGTATTCACACATATTTGTGTAAAATACTAGTTACACTTTGAGTTCTACCAACCCATTACAGCAGTGCACCAGAAACACACAAACTTTGTTCTAGACCTATATTTACAGTTCAAATATACATTGGTCAGCCTGTTTATGGAGAACCTTTTGAAACATGATCTCAGGTGTTCTGAGACGATTCCTTTAAGCTCCTGATCTCAAACCAAAAAGCAGGAGAGTCCACTTTCCACAAGCTCTGGGCTGCCTGCAACCTCTCAATATACTCTCCCAGTTTTTCCTCCCTACCAAGAACAAAATGCTTCCCCTGCTGTGCCCATTTGCTGTCTCCTGGCTGAGCTGTCTACTGCAAAGGATCTTTGCATCTGAGGCTGTTGGAAGATGGTCTGTAATGAGCTCCACGTACTGTCACTCTTGCAGGCAGAGTGGGTTAGTCAGAAAGCACAGTTTGAGCACTACTTGCTGCACAGATCTTCAATAGAAAGTCTAAGAAGGTGGATATGTAACAGTGAACCAAACTTCCCGCTCAGTTCACTTCATCTAACATGGGCTCGGCAGCTGTCAAGGGAAAAAAAAGTCTTTTTCAGAAGGCTACTCAGTATGTGTAACCTTCAAACTTTGCTCTCTGCATCCCAAACAACGGCACACATGCAGTGAGAGAGGATGCTCCTGCGACTGCACAACAATCCCTCTTGTCTGGTGGCTTTCAGCTCCTCCAGAGGAGGAGGCAACACTGAAGCTTTCAACTATTAAAGTGGCTGCTTCCGTTTCCCAGGAACGGCCGGGTGGGACAAAGGTCTCATGTACAGGACGCCAAAGGACCTCACACCAGCAGGAGGGGGAGTTTTCTGCCTTCCCTGAGCTGTTTCCTTTGTCTTGCATTCCTCCTCCAGTACATGGGACAAAGCCTTTGTCCAGGCCTGGGCTGGCCACGTGCAGCTTCTCCCTCGCTTCCTTATCCCAGGAGTCAGAGATGCTCTTCTTCTCAGGGCCTGCTGTCCTTGGCACGTTGACCCCTCCTCATCCTCTTGCAGCAGGGAGACTCCAGGTAGGACAGAGAAAGGGCTTCCTGCAGTGACCTCGGCTCCCCTCCGCCTTGGGCAGACATTAGGAAGATCAGTTCTGATCTTGAACCGCAGCCACTCGGGACAGACCCCTGCCAGCGGCTGGCATGCAGGCATCCCAGGCGTGGGGCCTGCTGGCTGCCCTCCCAGGGCCTGGGCCACCGTGGCTCCTTGCCTTGCACCGCGACGCATCACGCAGCTGCCTCCGGGTCTCCTTGTCCGACTCCCTCCTCCCAGCAGCGCTCTTGCAGCGGGAGGCTGAAACAACTTACAATGCTACCACAGATTTACAAGTGTTGCTGCTCTGTCCATCCCTGGCATTTGGGAGCAGCCTGAGGGCGCGTGAGCTGATGCAAAGCACTGGGAGAAGATGGATCTCCTTTTCCACCCTCTTCTTTTTTATTTAAAATAAACCAACTGAATGAACTGTACTGAACAGCTGAAAAGCAGCATTGAGCCAAGTTCAGTTCCCAGGCAGGAACAGGACATGAGTTGACAGAATTAAAAGGGACAGGATCAGTTGAAATCCAGCCAGCTCAAACTGGGCCTAAACCTACTTTATCTAAATTGCAGTAGCAGCTAAAAACAAACCTTCTCTTTCAGGCAGTGCTGAGATTCTTCAGTTACTGCCTAGAAATACTATGCAATCAGTAAAGCAGTCCAGGGGAGACAGCTTTCCTTCTAATTCAACAAAGTCTTTTATAAGGAACAAAGACTTTCTGTGCCTCCGCTCCTGGCACAAAGTCCCACCATGCCTTAATGTCAACCTACTCTTTGGGGCCAGGGAAGGTCAGAGACCTACTCTCAGCTGAGAACTAGAAGTCAGAGAAACAACAGCGGCTTCCACGGCAAGGCACAGAAAGTACCCAGCCTGACCCATGAGTCCAGACAAACTGCAGGAGAGAAAAAAGCCCAAAGGCTTTCCCTGAAGTTAGGGAGGCAAAGAAGAAAGGACTCTATACTAGAGTATATATACTCTATACTATATAGCTAGCTCACTGACAACATAAGCCACAGACTTTTCAACCTCTAAGCTGAATGACAGTACAGGTATCCTTAGAGACTCCCAGTCATGCTTTCCTACTCAACTGCAGACTGGGAAGAAACTTGGAGGAGCCTCATGCCCAGTCCAGGTTCACACCACTGGTGCTGATGAAGCAAAATGCAACGTCACACAGCAGTGGTCTTGGTCCCCTTCTCCCAGGTTCCTAAGAAAGTGGCCAGCACTTTTTAAACCCTGCCAGCAAAGCCCCTACAGGGGCTTTTCCATCACCACAACAAAAGGAATTTTGTGCAGATGAGACTCTCCAGTGTGGCACAATGTCCTAGAAAGTCCCAAACAAAGGCCAGGGAGATGCTAACCCCTAAAACCAGCAAGAGCTAACTAACTGTTCATTTGCTCATTTTCACCAGTGGCTGAATAAGCAACCATACTCCAAGGCAAAAGGCGGGACTGACCCTGACACTGGAGTGCTTTCCAGTTCCAAGGGGCAGTACTCTGCCTGTTCTGAACAGAAAGGGAAGTTAATTTAATCAGCCAAAATCTGAATTCATGCAACTCGTTTATGCTGCCAGGAAGAAGAACAGGGGCACATCACCTGCACAGTGCCATCACAGCACTCATCAGCATTCACAGCTGTATTTCTGCTGTATGCCTCTATCGTTTATCATCCATACCTAAAACCACTCTGAGACAGGACTCAGGAATGATAGGCCATCATGTGTGTGCTAATTTACAGCCTAGGAAGTTTCAGCCACGGTCAGGACCACTGCAAAGCTCCTCTCCAACAAGCTGGCATGCCTGTGCTCCAGCACCCGGCAATAAAGGGAGCTAGGTGTGTTTCCCTGCCTCACAAGTGAGGATAAAAGCATTGGACTCTGAAGGTCCCACAAATTATGGTCATACAAACAGACAAATAATATCAAGCTTTGTAAGTGTGCAGAGAGGAACTGCATTCCTTTCATTTAGGGAACTCAGAAGCACCTCTGCACACTGACCAACACACCAATCTTGGTGTCACCACTGTCATGACCTGTTCTCTCCCGCCCTTCCAAGTGAAAGGCTCCCTCTGCCAAAGAGTCTGGATGTTGCAGACAGTCAATATTGCTATGCTTACTCCCTCCAGAGCACTGCTAGGGGTAGCTGGCAAGACTACCTTATCATTAAAAGCAGGAGCTGTAAGTTGGGTTTCTTTGAGAGGAGGAAAAGAGCTATAACACCTTTCAATGAGCTGCTGGATCAAACCCAGAACAGTCAGAGAAAAACCCCAAACTGATTAGATAAAAGTTTAATGCTTAAGTCTAAAAAGCAAGAAACTTGCCTGAGAGTTGCTACATCAGGAAAGTGATAGGTGTCTTACTGCCCCATCCTTCAAGCACGTTCAAAGGAAAATCACATAAAGCCACACTGCAGTGCTAAGATCTCTCCTCCAAGAGCTCAGATACCAAATCAAGTTAGCGTGGGTTACAACCGCAAGCACAGGCTGAAGCTGTCCCCTCTGTGCCACAAAAGGAAGGGTTTCCTGCACCTGGCTCTGCCTCACGTGTCTGCTAACGGGCACACACACAAGGTGAGCCCAGCTGCCCAAGCAGAATCCCTGTCATGACATGGAACAGGACTTGGGCATCTAGCTTTGGGCAGGGTGACCAGGTAGTGCCAGCAGTTAAGTGCCTAGACATCCCCAGCAGTAACAGCAGCTAGACAGTAAACCTGGTTATAGCTTCAAAGCTTTCTCTGCACAACCCCAGTACAGTATTTCAAGAGAAGATGTATTTCTGTGCCTACAAAATGCCTCCTCTTAGAGTCATCCTTTCTGCAGACAAAAGCATTTTCCATGAGGTCTCTTTAGTGTTGTGTGTCTGATTGACAGCTCTGCAGACAGATGCCTCTCTCTGGATTACTAGCAATGCTGCACAAGCTTTATTTGTGATCTACAGGGGCAAGTAAAAAGGGCCAGGTCCATCTGCAACTACCACTTTGCCACAATACCTCTCAGGACAATTTACAAGAGTTGAACTTGGCAATTCCCTCCCCAACAACTTCAGAGCCTCCAGCCAGCTCTGGGGGAAGCCAGCAACAGGTTGGAGACTGCAGCACGAGCTCGATAGCTGCCTGCCATGCCCAGCACAGCAGCCAACTGCTCTGCACATAAGCAAGCAGTTAGTTCTATCAGCCAGCACGTCGTTCGGTACCAGCCACAGCACGTATGTCTCAGCTGGAAGTTAGGGGATGCGACAAGGCTGGCTTCGGAGATGAGGGGAAGGGATGGGAAATATTGGGAAGATGAGCTCATAGGCAGCAGTACGGGGAGAGGCCAATTTACTGTGGCAGTGTGGGACGAAGAGGGGCCAGAGCACAGAGACGTAAAGGACCAGCCTTGATCTGTGCTGCTGCTCACAGAACAGCTCGTGTTATGGGAAATGTCTATGAGGAATTAGGCTAAAACCCAACCAATTTCTCATGGACCACTGAATAACTATCAGATGATGAGAGCTTTTGGCCATGACAAACTTGGGTTAAATTGGAACCAGTGACTTAATGTTTCCATACCCCTTTGCAGAATAAAGGCAGGGAGCCTGCACCCTTGGTTCTGTCCTGTTCACCTAAGGCCATTTACTCTGCTATAGTTTCAGTGTTTGTGCAGCAGAGTTCACAACATCACAGGTTCTGTTGAAATGAAACTGATGTTGATTTATACTTCTTTGTGGAGCTAAAAACCACAGTTAATCTCCCCCATTTTTAATCTAAAATCCTGGAATACTACAGAGAAGCATGGGCCAGCTCTACACTGGAAACTGGTCAATATTGCAAACAGATGACAGAAAAAATATATATATTTTAAAGAGCCATAGCAACGAGAAAAGAACAATAAATCTGCCTGAGGTTGGAAAAAAAAGGCACAGTCAGGGAAAACTATATATGAATTACTGTGAGATTTTATTTGGCTTCAGTCATCCTATTGGGAAGAAATACACTGTTTTACAAACAAGCTAGACAAGTGTCACTTGTATTCAAGGAAGCAAAGAGTTTGGGTTGGCTTTGCCTGCCACCCCCACCCCTTTTTACACTTAGAAATTGACCTGTGTCAACAATGACTGAAAACACATTGGCAAGGAAAGAGTCCCTGAGGCTACCACACTGAAGCTTTCTAGACCCCAGAAGATCTGAAGGTGAGGCCCAGCAGTTACACCAGGGCAGCAGGTGTGAAGGTATCTGCTGGCTTAATGGCTGCAGGTCTGTGATCCCAGTCAAATAATTCAATCCCACTGAGTCCCATTTTCAATGTAAAAGTTATACAGCCTGTCAAATGCAAAGTGCCTCCACAACTCAGACTAAACTAAATTGCAGCAGATGAAAACTGCTGAATAAGAGGAGTGCATCTACACCTGCAGTCCTTACAACTCCTGCAATCACCCTTGTCTAAGAAAGGGGAAACTGAGGCACAAAGTTGGGATAACAGCCCCAGACTGATACCCTAGGTCAACGTGCACATAGGCAGGAACAGTGTATGTGCTTCCTCAAACTACAGACAAGCCACCAGACAACTCCTACCTGAAGAAAGTATGACGTATCAGACATAACTAAGGAAGGCTAGACATATCTCATTTTGGGCTTGCTTTTCAGGCTGAAGCTGCCAAAGGCTCGTGTGGCTGCGTCGCCTGGAGCACTTGCACGTGTGAGTGAGAACCATACTCCCTTCCAGTGACTCTGGGAAACTGGCCCATGGATTCGAATCATGGTAGAGGACAGAGGCTCCTACAGGTCTCACAGAAATAACTAGAGGACAAGAGAAAATATTTCATACCTTATCCTCTGGGAAGGGAATCTCCCACCATGACAGGACAGAGGGAGCAGATGTGCAAGGAGAGGTGTTTGTGGGGAAAAAATCCAACACAAGTCAGCTAGAGCCAGTCTGGTCATTGTTTTGACACATTATCAAAAGGTATAACCCATATACTTCCTGGAGTTAGTTCTGTCCAATACATTTTTGAAGAGTGTAATAATTTTTCAAAGTAATATTTTGTACAATTTTCTCCTGAAGTAATCATCTGAAATCAACATTAAATTTCCACTCGTAAACTGCGCCTTTCATACTTACTTCCTTTGTACATTTTACTACTGTTTTGCAGTCCCCAAGACAAACTCCCTACTACTGACTAGTCAGAGCTTAAACATTAAAATTCAACTTTTAAATTAGCTGAGACTTCAAACTCACATTTAAATATCTTTCAGTGCACTAGTGATTGAGACTACGAAAAAAGATAAATTATGTATTTATGGAACCACAGAAAACTATGTTTAGAAGACCTGAAGAGGACACCTAGTCAGTCAAGGTATATTCAAAACACTAGGAAGGCTCTTACTCTGCCCTCATCTAAAGGAAAGATCAACTCTTTCTGGCAAATACCCATGAAGAATAGTTTGATTTGTTTCCAAAGGCTGGCAGCAGTGGGGATCTGCAACTATTCTAGTGCTTCAGCACACTTACCATTCAGGTTTTTCCCCAGTGACAAACCCTAAGCCTACCTTATAGAAATTTTAGTAGCAACAGGACTCTCATACGCCCAGTAGGCACATAAAAATTTATTTTACTAATTTATTCCCTACAGCAACTTTTGCATATTTGAAGACTGTTCCCTAATTTTCCTTCCATCCTCTCTTCCCTAAACTAAACAAGCTGAACTCTTTTGATCATTCCTCCACACCATATTTTGTGGACTTTTGTGTCATTCTTACTGCTCTCCTCTAGACCTGCTCCAACTAGAGATGCACCTGACTTGGAGTGTTTTGCCTGAAACAAGGATGTTCTCCCCTTCCTTTCAAGGTGTTGCTAGCAGAGTAGGACCCTACCATACATAAGGCACAGAATCAATAATTTCACTTCTATCTTCCAGTGCACAGGACATTTTGGTAAAGGCATAGCTCACTGATAATAGTAATGAGTCCAAAAACTCCAGAGTTTTCTTTTCAGAACTGCTGCCTTTCACCAGCTCATACTTGTGCATTGGATTATTCCTGTGTAAGTACAGGGCCTCATAGTTTTTGCACCTTCCTGACCTTATTACACATTGGTATTTCAGACTATTTCTGCTATTTACAAAGGTTGCTCTGAATTCCAGCCCTCTGCACCATAGTGCTTTGCTGGGTCTGCAGATTTCATCAGGATACTCTGCATTTCATCATCCTGGTCAACATCAAATTGTGTGATATCTAGGATGGTTTGGTTTCCTCTAAAATCTACACATCTTTCGTGGTTGATGACTACACACTGACAATTACTCAGTCTCTAAATATCCAACCAGTATGGCATCCTTCTTTAGCTTTTAACAAGACTGCATTTCGTCAGCTTGCTCACGTGTTTGTTGAAAGGGATAATGTCAAAAGTCTCACCAGTATCAAGGTAACCAACATTAACTGCTTCCTGTGGTGCCTGTTAATTCACTGTCACTAGCTTGTTCTGATTTATTCTTGAGAAATCCATGTTGGAACAACCATTATTCCTTAGTTGCTTCTAGATGATTTGTTTTTCCTAGCAGTTTAAGACCTGAAGTCTGACTGACCAATTGGAATGCTCAGGTTTTTGCATTTTTGGGGTTTGTTCTGCCTCGAGGGTTGGGAGGCTCTGCAGTGGGATCTGGACAGGCTGAATCAATGGGCTTAGGTCAAATGCACCAGGTTCAACCAGGCCAAGTGCTGGGTCCTGCACTTTGATCACAACCACCCCAGGCAATGCTACAGGCTTAGGGAGGAGTGGCTGGAAAGCTGCCAGGCAGAAAGGGACCCAGGGATGCTGGTGGACAGCCAGCTGAACATGAGCCAGCAGTGTGCTCAGGTGACCAAGAAGGCCAATGGCATCCTGGCGTGTATCAATAATTGCATGGTCAGCAGGACTAGGGAAGTGATTGTGTCCCTGTACTCTGCACTGATGGGGCTACAGCTTGAGTACTGGGTTCAATTTTGGGCACCACGTATAAGGTGGAGATTGAGGTACTGGAGTGAGTCCAGAGTAGGGCAACAGAGCTGTTGATGGGTCTGAGGAACATGGCTTATGAGGAGCAGCTGAGGAAACTGGGATTGTTTAACTTGGAGAAGAGAAACCTAAAGGGAGACCTTATTGCTCTGTACAACTACCTGAAAGGAGGTTGTAGTAAGGTGGGTGCTTGTCTCTTCTCCCAGGTTACTAGTGATAGGACGAGAAGAAATGGAATCAAGTTGTGCCAGGGGAAGTTTAGATTGGATATTAGGAAGAATTTATTTACTGTCTTTACTGAAAGAGTGGCGAGGCATTGGAACAGACTGCCCAAGTAGGTGGTGGGCTCAGCATCCCCAAAGGGGTTCAAAAAACATGCAGATGTGGCACTTAGGGACAGAGTAGTATTGGGTGATGGTTGGACTTCATGATCTTTGAGGTCTTTTCCAACCTTAATGATTTTATGATTTTGTTGTGGTGGTTTGGGGTTTGGTTGTTTTGTTGTTGGTTTTGGGTGGGTCTTGGGGTTGTTTTGTGTGTGAGAGTGCACAAAGAACAGCATTTGCTATTTTCCAGCCTCCTGTAATGCTACCTGTCTCCTCTCCTGCAACAGTGGGGACTCAGACTGATATGTTCCAGGGTAAAGCTCAGCAAACCTGTAAACTTCTAATTCACAGATATCATCTTAGTAAT
This sequence comes from Merops nubicus, assembly GCF_000691845.1. Classification (NCBI taxonomy): domain Eukaryota; kingdom Metazoa; phylum Chordata; class Aves; order Coraciiformes; family Meropidae; genus Merops; species Merops nubicus. The sequence continues at coordinate 32,440 of NW_008603805.1, read as the reverse complement.
TCTGAAGCTAATTCCACTAGCTAGATCCCCACTGCAACTCATGCACTGTGGAGAACATAGCTGTGACATGCTATACCATTACCTTAAGGCTCTATGCATGCTGAGTTTTTCCTGGCAGTTTCTTCAAACTTCCACCTTACAGCTGCAGCTGTTTTCTTTCAGGCCAAGAAACATGGAAGCAACAAGAACTCACACACACAACACATCTGTTTCCATGCTATATCAATATATTGCCCTCATGATGTGTATCAGGCAAGCTGATGAAAACAACTTTACCTTAGAGCTAAAAAAAAAAACCACACTAAAATTTTTATTTCAGGAAAACACAAACCACAGCCTCTCTATACTGATCAAACATTGTAATAATGCTGTACCTAAAGAGTTAACAATTGTACTAAGCCCTGGGTAAGCTTCCTATAGGAAGAATATTTCTTCCTTTTCTTTTAAATTGAAGTATAAATTTGTTCTACCATGAGATATTCCCAGTACACCCATGAACCATGACAAGCTAAGGGTAGAGTTGTACAAAGTTTAATTCTCAAGGTTTGCAGGTTTGGGTTATTTAAAAACTAAAAATAACAGGGTTGGAATTTGTGGTCATGGTCAAACAGTGATACAATTAAGAACAGATAAAGCCACAACAAAATTTTTTGAGACTTGCAAGCTTGATTTTGTTGAAAGAGGGGAGGTACTGCCATTTAATCAAAAGCACAAAGTATCAAGTGTTTCTTAAAGTGAACAGAGAAGCCAAGGCTCAAAGAGGTCTGAAATTCAATGCAGAAGACTGCTTTTCTAAAGTACAGGCACCGTGCAGGAGAGATTGAAAGAAAGGAGCCCAACATTCATTTGCCTCAAAGTGTTCGTTACAAAAATACATCACTGGCAATGAGACATGCTTTGCAACTGCAGTACAGTCATAATATTTAGGACAGCAGGAGCTATTAGATGAGTCTTCAACTCAGTCACCACCATCTGAAAAAGCTCAGGCTCAGCAGGAGTACAACTACACCTTAGTCTCTCCCAACCTCAAGTGGGCTCAGCAAAGCATATCTATGAAAACAAAAAAGTTGGGTTGTTGTTCAAGAGATAAGAATTTAGCTCTTAGCATAGCTTTCAAAGTAGATCTTTTGACATGCCAAAGTGCTTGGAGCCTATCCAAAATTTTTTGTTTGTTTGTTTGTTTGTTTTTTGTTTTGTTTTTGTTTTTTTTTTTTCCTTCTTCCTTTCCCTCTCTCTCCTCTCCTTCCTTACAGTGGATTCATAAGCATTATTTGTTGTTTCATTTCAAATGTTTTTAAATGATATTTTGGAGTATCAAAGAGACTCCACAAACTTTTTTAACAACTGAAGAGGACAACATTAAAGTACATACATCAGAGTCAAACAACACTTATCACTGTTTCATTTGACAAATGTTCCAAGTAGCACAGTCAGAAAGAATCTGAGCAAAAAGAAACCTTTTGTCATGTAAAACAATGCTGTTGTAGCACATCCTCCCTAACACCCAATGGGCTTCAGAATAACAACCCCTTCAAATATTTCAGTTTTAGCATCTGACTAGAGAAGCCCTGTAGAAGACAAGGAAAAATTATGACAGGAGGTCACTTGGCTCTGCAGAGTGAGCACATTAGACTAGGGGAAATCCTGTTACACAGGAAAAAAAAAAAGTAAACACTGCCAAGCACTGAGTGTCTGAGTGCCCAGAGGGGACAAGGGCAAATGTGGGAATTGCTCTGGGGATCACCAGCCTTAGGGGGGGCAGCTCGTGGGAGGAAAGCAAAGCAACACAGGACATGTCAGATGTAGCAGGACTGGAGACTGCAGAGCAAGAGTAAGTGAGCTTATGGTACATTGGAAAATTACTGAATCTAGCTATAGTCACCTGGTATTGCCCTGAGAGATCAATAAGAAACATGATAGAGTCTGCTTCACTACAAGTCTTACTTTTAAATGCATCATCTTGTCAGGATTAACCTGACACTTATGATTAGACAGCACATTTTAGCCTGACAAAGTTCTTACGCAAGATAAATGAATTTTTACAAAAATAAAATGAGAACTGGATCACTTGCTGCAACAGTACACAGATTCCTTTTATACAGGGCAAGGAACACTCGGTAATAGTTGGTGACAGCACACAGCTGCTTGCTGAAGTACATGAAGCTGTACGAAAAAAAAAAAACCCACACAAAACAACAAAATGCAGCTCTTATCTGGTAGCTTAGGGAGCCTTTGGAGGTTTCTCATCCAGGCTCTTATTTGAGGTGGAGCCATCATCAACGCTAGACCAGGGACGTTGTGTTGAGCTAAATGCTAAACCTTTCCATGAACGGAGAACCACCACCTCTCTTATAAACTGTTTCCTGTCCTTTGTCACCTTCCCTGTACGCAAGGTTTCCCTGAAGCCCTTCCAGAACCTTCCATACTACAACTCAGACTGTAGCCCCTTGTGATATCTAGAGCTTGACCCCACAACCTTGTAACTACCCTCGCAACAGTTGTAGGCTCACATTAGATCACTCTCCACCATCTCTCCACAGGCTAAACCAGCCCTGCTCCCCTCCAGCTCTCTTCATAACTCACATGCTCTATGACCCAAACAACCCTGTTTTTCAGCAGCTCTTAAACCAGAAGGCCCGAAACAGGACACAGTATTTTGAGGCCTCTCCAGTGCCATGTCAAAGAGGTGGTAATTTCTCCCAATCTGCTGCTCATGCTCTCCTAAGGTAAGCCAGCATGTTTGTTGCCTAATGCACGATGAGCAGAGTGTTGGCTCGTACTCAATTTCATATTAAAAGAAAAAAGTCAATTTATGATTCATATGATGTTTTTTAATAACACAAATTGAGCACTGAACACCCAGAGGCTAGAAGAAATTCACATATATTTGACTAGTGTCATTGAAGAGTCAGGGTGGATAGGAAGTCAAAACCAGCATGCATAAGCAGAGGATAATGCTGGAAGCCCTTAGAAGTTCACATCAGACTGATACGCTTTTCCAGTCTAAAAGCAGTTCATTGGCTTTGAGGTCAGAAAGATGAGACTGCATTAGTGCTGGAAACCAAACATGGAAAGTCTCTGCCCTGAGTGCCAGCTTAGTTATTGAGAAGTTTCTACTGAAGTAACCTCTCAAATCCCATTTCACCCTGCAGACCTCCTCGCCCATGAAAAGGGTCAGATAAACAAGCAACTGCTACAGAGAGACTGCTTAACGTGCAAGTAGAAGGCACTGAAGCTACTCTATTAAAAAGACAACTGTGAGAACCTACACCAGCCTAGAAAATATAAAAAGGCTCCAAAAAGGGTCTTATATACATGTTAGCATACAAGGTGTGTTATTTTATATCTAAGATGGAGACTTTAGACTCAGATTTTTTTTCTTCAGATCCTGCAGGCAGTACAGAGAAAATGCGAGTATGAATTCATCACTGTATGGTCAGTATCAAAAGAGCCACCATACAATACTATTTCTGCAGGACAGGAATCTCAAACAGCAAAAATTATGACAGGTAGTGGATTTAGATGATTAAAAGTAGCAAAAGGTAAAGATAGAAAAGTGACTCCAAATTTGAATGTTAACCAAGGAAGACAGCTACACAGAAAAGGTTACCAAAAAATGCTTGTATCATTTTAAACTGCAACAAGAGACACTCCCAATATGAAAACAAGCAATAACCTGTGTTGCACTGGTCTGCCAGTCAATATTCAGAAATAATACCCTACAAGAGTTGACACAGCCTCATATTTGTCACAGAGGTTAGCACAGCAAACCTGTTCTCATCCAGACCTTTCCCTTTGGGAGTCAGCCAGCTGACTGAAAATCAGCAACAGAATCAGAAGTTACTGAGCAATTTATTAACTAGTAGAGCAAGTACTAAATGTCACAAATTTAATAATCACTGATTTGGAAGGCACTTTATCTGTAAAATACCTCAAACTAGGTTAAAAATAGTTCTTCAAATATTTTCATTCAGACCTTGTGACGCTGAGAAGTGCCCTTTGAGTATGTTACACACTCAGACATTCCACAGGTCTTTACATGCTCATGTTACAAATTAATATTCAACTTACTGACATAAACAAAACACAGAAGAGTGCAAGAGGATGCTTTGTAGGCACCCTGGTTCGCAGTTTTCTGTAAGTCTCCATCCACATTAATGATTCCCTGTTAATTCCTTAGCCCTCCCAAACTTGGCATTCCTTGTGACTTCTACATTTTCTCATCTCAGCAACTCCTAGTTCACATACATTGCTGCTGCTCAACTGCAGAGACTGTAGGAAGAGATTAGTCTGTGAAGGAACTGCAGCATTTTTGGAAGCTACAGCCCTTCTGCTTAGAAGTGAGACCTTATCAGATGGGTGCTCCTCAACCATTTCATGAGGTGTTCTTACCTAGAGAAGGTGAAACCAACAACGTGCTGCTGGGCAGGCTTCCTATGGTTACTAACTGTTATGTACCTTCAGCTTTTCAATACTAAGGACTTGGAGTTACCTGAGCAGTAGCTGGATTTTGTCCCCAGCAAGCTGGGCTGATGGAAGGAACACTCTCTTACACAAAAGTAATTAACAAGATTTCACTGAGTGCCGACGGGGCAAGTGTCACATGGTGCAACAGAGGTGGCCCTTCAGAATGAGAGCAGGCAGAAGCCAGGCAGCGCATTTAGCCCTGCAGTACCTGAGTGGAAGACGTATCTGGCTAAGCCTTGCATTAACTCTGCTGGCCAGGTAGGTGGTGCCGACTCCCCCGTTTCTCTCTTTAGTCGAAATGTCAGCTCAAATCCGAAACCACTTGGTCCATCTGTTCCTGTAAACCTGGAGGGAATGAAAAATAAAAAGTTAAGACATTCTTCTTGTAACCAGAGTAGGCCTCAAGATTAGGACCATGGAAAAAGGATCAGTGCTTTCCTCATAGAAAAGCTAAGTTTAGAAATCCTCTTATTTCAGTCTACTGTAGCTTGAATGGCATAACATTGTTAGGTTAGCTGATGTGATACAATTCCAGGGCTGACTATCATAGCAGTGTTTTCAGCCAGAATAACACAGCCTTGGAACCATCACTTCTTTCCTGGGACCAGTGGGATTTTCAGCAACCTGAATTTGTTTAAGACATCATTGTAAATTTTACGCTGAGAGCTAAATGGGAACACCAAAGTCCACCAAAGAAAACGTTATTCCACCCTTAGGAATTTAAATTTCTATACATTGAGCAATGGGATGTAACTAAAAGTACTGGCTAGTAGGTTTCTAGGTTGAAATAGCTTGAGTATTTTAATGTACAGCACGTTACTTCTGTGCTGTGGATGATCAGCAGGGGAGAGGGAAACAAGACGCAGGCAGAAGCTTAACAACTTCTCACACAATGCGCTAATTCTTATTTCGCTCCAACATACACCTGCACACATTCTCCTTGTATATCTAGGTCAACAGTGGAAAAGCATTGAATATGACAACTACTGTTCAAGAAGCAGTAATTTGGCCATTTCCCCATTTGACAGGTAGGTGCCAATTTATTTGGTTTGGTCAGATAGGGTCTCCCCAGGAGAATAAAGTCACAATCAAAAGTAACAAGGCTATAACAAAAAGGAGTAAATGAAGGATAACCCACATTACTTTTAGCTTTAAAGATCTAGTCCTCAATATTCCTTTATTATATATTTATACATATGTGAGATTTCCTGTTCCAAGACTCCAAAAGTTAAAAGTGCCACATTTGCCTGTGGAATATAAAAAACCTCATGAACAAATATGTAAGTTTGCAAACTTGAAAGCAAGTAGGGGACGTCCATGTGCTTTTTACCACTGTCACTGCATCCATCACTCATTTGCTGTGGCTCTTCCACAAGAGGCAGAGAAGGAAGAATTTACACTGCACATTAAAGACACCTTACAGATTTCCTTACCTTTATTTCATAAACCAGCATCATTATGCAAGGTCAAATCTCCAACACCTACTGCCACTGGCAAACTCTCTAGAGAAACTTTGCAGACATCTTGGATGCCAGTACCTTGCTGCCACATTTGAAAGATACAATGCAGAAAGTATTAATATTGTACTCCTTCTAAAAACAATCACAGCAATCAGGAAAGCGATAACAGCACTTTCCATTTGAAGAAGCACAGCTCACCAGCAGAGTGGTGGCCAGCTCTAAGTGTCAGCAGGATTGTTCCAACAGTATGGAGTTTGTTTTGAAGCAGAAACACTTTATAGTAACCCTGCCTAATGACAAGTTTTAAAACTGATCAGACTTCAACATCGATGCAGCCCCTTCATCCCGCACTGGAATTCCATTTGCAGACGTAACTGTTTGATGCTGACTGTGAGGGTGGTGAGACAGTGGAACAGCTTGATCCAGGGAAGTTAGGGACGCCTCCTCCCAGGCAGCGTTAGAGACCAAGTTCGATGGGGCTTTGAGCAACATGATCTAGTCAAGGTGTCCCTGCCTATGGCAGGGGGGCTGGAACTAGATGATCTTTAAGGTCCCTTCCAACTCAAACCATTTTATGATTCTTCAAGGAAAGTCTGATTATAGTAGACTTCTGAATTATGTCATGAAAGTAGTTAAGAAATGTACCCAAGGAAAGAAGTAGACTATGGGACAGCTGAAAGACAAAACAGAATTACAATGGCAGCAGTCCAGAAGAGCCTCAGCTTTACAGTAAAATCTGAAGTTGAGCATGTGCAGCAAGGAAACCTCAAAATTAGTATTTTGTATCTGTGCTTGGCTCCAGGTACAGAAACTGAAGGCTGCAACCCAGCATTAAGTTTCTGTAGTAAAAGATCTGACTATTTCAGAGATTGGTATATACACCATGGTTCTGCTGAACTCTGCAGTTTTGAGTGAAAGACTTTTAAATACCCCATAAATACTAAGAATGAAAAAAAAAAAACCACACCCACAAAAATCTGTGACTGAAACCAAGAGAGTAGATACTGAAAGTCAGTCAGACATCTGTAATAAAGGGAAGTAAACAATATACTAATGAAATAAAGCCTTTATTTGCTATAAAAATATACAAGGATGTCCATTTTTGTTTCTAGCCACATAATCCTCAATAAAGAATTTGAGAATTATGTACTACAGAAGCAAGTTCTCTATGAACAAAGCAGAAAACATATTTCAGAATAGTCAACTGGTAAATATAAAACCTCTTTCCATAAACAAACATACTTTTAAGCGAATAGTCAAATAATTACATTTGGTTCTTAAAGCAAGAGCTTACTGAATAACCAGCTGGCCAGGGAGTGAAATTTAGGTGTGTAGTGAAACCTGTGTTCTGCAATCATTCACACAGATCTACCAAAAAGATGGACACAGGATGGTGATAGCCTCACAAACGCGAAGTTGTACTTTGTACATTCATCACCCCCCATGTCTTTTATTAGTTTCACACACCAGTTAGCAAAGGAAAACCAGAACTATTTCTTAAAGGCAGAAACAAAAATGCTTCAAAATGGATAGTTTTCAAGGATTGACTCCAGGAAGAAGCATACACCAGAAACTGAAATGCATTATGAATGGGTCAATTTTAAGAAAGATCAAAGTCAACAAAACGCCTTCAAGCTGATCTTTCACAGTTAAATTTTTGGTAAGTAAGATGGCTCCCTATTGAATGTCCTCCTCTCAAGGCACGTTCTGAAACCACATAGCTTTACTTTAATATGCATTGAGCTACACTGAGTTTTTTTTTTAAAATTCACAGATCTCTTAAACAGTTATTTTGGGGAAGCAGAGTGAAGACCACACATGCTTCATATTGATCCATACACAAATGACTGAGTAACAGAAATGCTCAGATGAGTATCTATCAAATTTAAAGCAACACTGGCCAGCAACACACAGTCACAAAGGAGTAAAACTGACAGGCAGCGTTACATGACCGTTCTGTAGGGTAATGAAAAACTAATACAGAAAGAACTACTAGAAAATAGAGCAAAATATATATGGAAACAAGCAATAAGTTACTTCCTTTCTAAGACTGAAATCAAGAGATGTATCTTTTAAAAAAAAAACACTCAAAAAATGCAGCAGCAAGCAATGTTTATAATTCTCAAATTATTAGTTAAATCTCAGAGAAATCCTATTTCCATAGAAAAGATTTGCACTTCAAGATTAGATTTAAAATGTTTTTGAATAGTTAATGGGTCACAGGTTGCTGAAAATACACTGCTTTGTTACAGAGAACACTTAAATGCATGCAATTCACCCGTGTAAAAGTCTATAAAGTAAAGGTCTTAGATCTGTTTAATGTTAGGTTGGCAATTTGTTTTCAAAGAAATTTTGACATGTGGCTTTAAAGGCTTGAGATTATTTTAGAAATCCGTACTGTTTGAGACAGGTCTTTCATAGGAAGAAATACTCAGAATGTAATTAGGATAGTAATTTTCAATTAGTGTTTTTGCCACAGCTCTTGCTTTTATTCTTAAAAAGTCTTGTATTTGAAAGTAAGTTGAATGTGGTTTCAAAAGCTGCCATAAAATTTCTCTAAATGAACAGAAGACCATAATCCAGGACCAGAGCTCCTGGACAAGTTCTGGAGAATGTACATAAGCATGGAGGCAGACATGAACTTCAGGAACTAAATAAACCTAGAACCCTGCCACATGCCTCTGTCCCCAGGTCTACGGAAAATCACAGAGAAGAATCCAGTAGCCGAGTTACGCAGTTTGGCTTCTCTTACAGACACCCTTCTCATGAGGGAGCAAGGGCTTACACCAGCCACAACTCCAAAATTTGTGAGGACAAAGGTAACAGTTTGCTGGTGGAAAGGCAAGAAGCAGGCACAGGCAAGGAATTTGCCCAATAAGAAGCCCGAGACCTCCAGATACATGTGCCATATGAATGGGAAACCAAGAAAATGGCTTTATCTGCTACAAGGATAAGGAGACTCCTCCCTTACATCTGGGCTGTAAACAGCTGTTCAGTTCCCCAAATCACTTCTGTCCATTTTTGTTCAAGGCCTTATCAACAAGACAAAAGATGCACCTATAATAACCAAGAAACCCATCCATGACCAAGGAGCTAGTAAAGTGACATTCCCCATTTATCATGGTTTAGTGTCAGGGCTGCCCCCAGACCTGTAACAGATGCTCTCTGTTAACCCATCTCCCCTCCAAAGGGGAAGAGAAAGGGAATGAGGGAGAGAGACTTAATGAGAAAAGTAAACCAGCTTTAATGAAAATAATTTTTTAAAAAGGAATATATACAAATATAAAAAACCAGTCTCAAACCCAACTCCCCCTTGATGGCAGTATGACACCCACACCCATGATGCTGTGGAGCAGGCCCTGGGGAAAGGTCCCAGACTTGACTTGGCAGCAGATGGCAACTGGGTCCAGGAGCTGGGTTCTAGAGCTTGGTTCAGGAACACAGGGCTCTGGATTGAAGGCAGGATGGATGGAGTCCTCCTTGGATACTGGTCATTCAAGGAGCAGCAAAAGAGAAAAAGGACTTGACCCTCATGATCCGTCAGCTTTATACTGAATATTGGGGATATGGGATGGAATACCCCGTTGGTCAATTTAGGGTCACCTGTCTGGTCTGCTCCTCCCTGCAGGTGCACCCCTCAGAGTGGAACACAAGCTTTAGCAGTGACCTTGGTCTGCACACCAGTCCTTGGTGGTAACTCTAAACATGGAGTGTTATAACTGCTGGAAGCAGAGTCTGTGAAAACATGCTGTTAACTTCAGAAAGTGCAGAAGAAGTTAGAAGAGCTTTAGCTGAAAAATAAAATCATTTACCAGAATTAGTTCTGTTTTACCCCAAACCAGGAAACTCAAACAAGTAATTTATATCAAGATGTTCCATTGGAACATTGTGGATGTTGAATGCTGAACAAGTTCCATTCCATGTGGAAACACTGGATTCCCACAGCAGCCTCCTCCTTGTAAGGTAGATCCCCACTGCTGGGGGGTTATTTTAGGAGGTTGTCAAGGAACTGAACAAAGAAGGATCACACCTTGCAGGCTTGTAAATGTTCAGACTCATGCTCCATCCCACAAGTTCCCAATTTTCACCCAGAAAAATTCCAGAAAAGTCAGCTACCTTCAGCCAGGCATGGTCAAACAACAAGCCAAAAAAAAGTTCCAGAAGAGACAAACTGAACAAGTCTCATTCCCACAGAAAAAAAGGCAGATGGGTGAGGACAACCTACAGAAGGAAGAAGTCTTGCTAAAGCACATAGAAGCCAGGTTTATTCAAGATATCTTCCATCAACCCCCCAAAGTTCACTACTAACCTGTTCCCTTCCAAACAGTAAAGCATCTTCAGCAGGCTAGTCTGACGCCAACTCCTGTGTCAACTGTTAACACGTCCTTAATACACACTTTTCTCTTCGACAGGAGCAAGATTCTGGCACTGTTTGGGGTTGGTTTCCTTGCAAGCAAGGGAGGCGGGCACTGCAGTAACAGTTTTGGGATAAGTTTTTTTTTTTGTGGTATGTTTGGTTGTGTTTGTTGGTTTGTTTGCTTTTAAATCTGAAGGTGACCAATTCAGACTACAGCCGATTTAGGGCAAAGGCTTTAGCAGTTCAGTTCAGCAACTTGACCCTTAAGACCTTTGCAGGTCATTTCTTTAGCAAAACAATTACAATGCAACAGTTCAAAAGGGCATCGGCTTTACAGTAAGACAACAATCCGAGATGGAGCATATGCAGGAAGGAAACCTCAAAGTTAGTATAGATCTGAATATTTCATATCGTTTGGTTTACGCCTTGGTTATGCAGTTTTGCATGGAAGATCCTTTCAAACACCCCTAAAATGCTAAGAAGGAAATAACATATAATCTGTGTTTTGTGCCAAAACAAGACAGTAACTATAAAGAGACAGCATGGATTTTGCTGTGTCCACCACTGCTTTGCCTCCTCCAACAAGGGCACATCACCTTTATAGCCAACCCAACTGCAAAGCAGCAGGCTAAGTTTTCACAAAAATACTGATGGAGTAGTTTTTGGCTTGCTGCATGCCCACTGGCACACACCAGATAGTTTTATATTATGATTACAGCAGTAATGGAAGGATCTGCTATCTGCCAAGTCAAATCCACCCCTATATTTAATATCAAAACTTTATTTTGTCGCATGAACAAAAATAAACCTTTAGAAGGCCAAGGTCATATATTACATGCCATTCTTTGGGTTAAAACTCCCTTTATCTGCTCATCAAATCAGCTCAGCAGAACAGAACACATTGCAGCGCTGCACGTAAGCTGAAGGAGCCTGGCTTGTTCCTTTAATGAGGTAAGAGTTTCACTGATCATGATATTTAGTTCCAGCAAAAGAATCCAAAGAAATAGAGGCCCCTTTATTTACAGAGCCGTGCGGCCGGGCCCCCCAAGTCCCCCACCGCCCTGTGCTCTGCCACACACAGAGAACTGAAAAGCTGCTCCCCTCTGCAGCGGAGTACCCAGGGCGTTTTTCACATCAAATAACCCAGCTTAAGAGGATCAAAAGCCAAACTAGCCCTTTACTTTAAAAGCAGCTCTAAAAAACAGAGGCTTTTCAGTTTAAATCAAAGCTATTTGCCAAAGCATTTTCATTCTCACTTTTGTAGAGGAGGTTTGCAACACTGCAGTGCCAAATGGCAGTTTTTTTCTGAAATTCTGCTTTCGAAAGCTTCACAGCTCTGGACAAGGAGCAGAGTGTACTAGGTGTTTATTTTTTGACAGTTTAAGAGTATGTGTATATAAATATATTAGGTGAACCAAGCCCTGACCATGAGATTTCACGTTGGTAAATGCTGGCCCTCCACCATGATTATTTCAGCCAGGGAACAAGCAGAAAGCTCTTTCAGGGTATCTGCAGATAGTTAGGACTGCAATTTCAGAAATCACAGCTCCACTCCCAGCAGCTCCAGGGAGCTAAACCAGGTCTCTCCTCTCTTCTGGGAAGGGAGGGCAGGCTCACAGAACTCGACTGACCTGTCCCAGCTTCTGTTTTCAGCTCCATCACCACTATTTTTGTGAAGCCATTTAAGATGCTTTTTGCTTCAACTCCCTAATTGCATTTCCCTGCATCATCTACAAAACAAAGATTTCCCATTGCTGCTGGTAAGCTACTCTGATGCCATTTTCAGGGCTGCAGAAATACAGCATCACTACATTTCTAAGCCTGGCATCAGGAAAAGCTGCTGTTTTTCCATGAGAAAACAGTTTTAATTCTACCACACTTCCACCAAAAAAAAAAAAAAACCCACTGTGTCAATCCAGTGTTTTCAGTACTCCAGATCAGCCTATCAGGACACTTCAGAAGTTTGAGAAGGTGCTTGAATCAAACTGATGGACAACTCCCACCACTCTACTTGACAAGAACAAAGTACTTTAAAGGTCCAACTCTCACTAGTGTTTTAGGACTGCACAGCTAGCAACCATCCCAGAAGATATTTGTTAGCTAGCAAATATACTAGTAGTAGTAACACAGAACTGGGGTAACAAAAAGCATCAGGGTACACAACGACTGACTTCATAGGTCCTCTCTGAAAAAAAATCAAGACGTATACCATTTCCCTTTCACTTCCCACATCTGCTCACAAGCATCACAAAGGGTGGTCTCCCATCTAAAACCCCAGGAGAAGCCTTCAGCAGGCTGTTATAGCCATTGAGTTGAACGACTTAGTGTCTCACCTCCTGAGAAGGACATCAAACAAGAGCTGATGGCATAATCTTACTGGGGGCACAAGACCCAGTAATCTGAACTCAGGCTCCAGGTGCATTACACAATATTTTTCCACTATAAGCAAATGACTCTCAGATTCCAGAGCTCTGGAAAAAAAAAAAAAAAAAAAACCACCACAGAAAAGAGAAGGGGGAAAAACAAGGAAAAAAAGCAGTGACCATACCTAGTGCTTCCAGCATCTTGCCTAACAGGAAATGGTTGTTTTTAGTGCAGCTGTCAAACAATATAAAAGTCTCATCTGAGAGCCCTGATGGCATGCTGGGATGCTCCTGTGAAGCAATTCCATAAGAAAATAAGCACAGCAATAGCCCTATATGGAAAGATTAAAAAGTATCCAGAAAAGTTATTTCAGCAATACCCCACCTGCTTAACTGCATATTCTCCTGAATTGTCTCCTGGCACTGAAAAAAGCAACAATTTTAAAGAAAAATGCATTTAAAGAAAAAATCTGAGAGAATCAGGGAGTGGTTATCTGGACTTCAGATGGTTATCTCTTCAGAGCTCTCCACAGGAAATTCCACAAGCTCTCACCACCCCAAACCTGCGTGCAGGGTCTCCCTCCTTTCTAGCTGGATTTAAGAAAAATCTTCATGCATAAGCATGGCAAATACAAGTGCAAAAAGAGCATAAGCTCAAAGATTTCTGTTCATGCAAAATCAAGGTCAGAAAGCAAGTGGGAGTGGCACATGGTGCTCAAAACATCAGTCTATGGCTATGACCAAAGCTGCTGCTTAGAGCTTGCATCACATCAAACAAACAAGCCATCAACCAAATGGAAACCCTTTCTAGAAACAGCAACTTAAACTTTTTTTAGAGAATTATGCCAACATCTGAATCTGATCAGATGCAGAGACATTCACTCTGCAGTTATTTGAAGGCAGATTTCTCAACTTTATGAAATACTCACATAGGATCCTCTTAGAAAACTTACACTGAGATAGATCTGAGTGAAATTTGTGAATTGATTTGTGCTGGTCAGTATGAAAGAGACCCTGTGCTTCACTGAGCTACTATTCAACGAGTGAAGTGCTGCTATGTGGCATAGGGGAAAGACGAGATTTCAGTTTAGGTTTCAGTCATATATGCACAGCACTGACTACACACATTTTACTATTTAGCTTCTTCAAAACTCAGCTGGTGACAGCTTTGCCCCTGAAACCTGAAGATTCACAATTTAGGTTTTGTTAGTAAAATGTTGTGTTATTTGTTATTTACAGGAAACAACAGATAAATTGATCTTTCTTCTAAACCTTCAGAATGCAAACTCAAGTCAACCTTACTCCTGACTCTGCAGATATACCTTTCTTATGAAAGAGAGTGTCACTTGAACTACACAACAATACAGATAGTTTCCAGCAGTTTTACACAGAAGCAGCATGGAAATTGTTGTGTGCATTTCGTAGACCTGACAGACTGACCACTTCTTAGACACCTAAATCAGCCAGGCATATGAGAAGCGCTTGGCACACAAGCATCATTAAAAATGCGTCCACACCACAATCACCTACATCACATGAGGAAAGGCTGGGCAGCAGATTTCTTCAGAGAAGGCTAAAAGGAGAGGGGGATCTTATTGCTCAGTTACCTATTGGGAGGGAGAAGGGAAGACAGAACCAGACCTCTCACAGAGACACATAACAAAATAAGTAGATTCCACTTACATCTATCTTTTAGAAAATCTTTTTCACATGGTAGTGATCAAACCCTGGAGAGGATGCAGGGAAGCTGCAGAAGTTGACCCTCTGAGTAGGCAACCACCAGAAACTTTTGGAGGTCCCTTCTAATCCAAAGTGATCCTATGAATCATCATGGTCAAGAACAGAGGTATGAACTTTTACCACTGATACCCTGTGCCCAAAATGGAACTGGCAGGATCCACAGCTACTAATTCATGAACACATGAGTTAAACTCATTTGACAGAAGAGGTTATGATACCCAGCTCCTGCCTAGTCACACAGGAAATGCCTCCTGAACTATGTTCTCTCCAGTCTAGCCTGTTAAAGTAAACATCAGTCTTGAGGTCACTTTAATGCACTGCATTGCAAGTTAAGGCAATTTAGGGGTTGCTTCTTTGAGGTTCAGTTGTCCATGCCATGAAAAGTAGTAGCGCCTGGAAGAAGGCTAGGATGCCACTCTGCACCTGGAGGCTAATCCCTTCAAGCTCTACAGGCTTGGAACCATCGTTGTCTCAATCTGGAGAGCACCCACGTACAGTTGCGCGTGTGCAGATAAGGGCATAAGGCTGGAATGCCTCTGTCAGTGCCAAAGGGATCTATCCACTTCATTATTAACACTATGGCAAGAAACTTCAGAACACTCCCAAAGTCCTAAAATAGCATCCAGGTTGAACCTCCTCTGCTACAAACTTCCCATCCCCCTTAAGTTACATAGTAATTTGATTCTCAGATGTAACATAATGATACTTCCCTGCTTCAAAGAGTAATGTGACATGCTCATCATATAGGTAATCTTTACATACTCCATCTATCAAGGTCACAAAAGCTAGGAAATTAAGTCCACATTCTGCACAACACAGACAAATAGTGAATATGGGAAATGATGAAACCAACAAAATATGAAACAGGAGGTTGCATGGGATGTGTCATACTCTACCCCTGCAAAAGATATCCACATGAGGGCTGTTTAGTTTATTTTCTCTGATAACGTGATGTGAATGATGACAATATCATTCTATGATGCACGGATGTAGCTATACTAGTTGATGGTTTGATCTGTTACAGTCATAACCAAACTGACAAGACCAACCTACTCATGATTCCCAAAACATGTATTAAAAGAAAAAAAACCACCAAATCTATGTGAAATCAAGGACTGGCCATGCTTGTCAGCTCAAAGGCTCATACATTTCTCCACAGAGCCACCCAGGCATCCCAACTCATGGCCAACAGAACCTGTCCCAATCCAGCTGAGGTGTCCTTGAGAGCAGGTTCTCAACCACCACCTGCAGCACACTGCAGGCACAGCAAGCAAGGATGCATTTCTTGGCACATCAGGAAAAGCACAAATGATCTCACTGCAATGACCCAGTTGCAAGGAAGTTGCAGCAGAGTTGCATCATCTTAATGCCCATTGAAAGGGTCTGGAAAGAACAGCTAGGAGTACAATAAGGATTTACTATTGCATTGACAGGACCAGGGGCAGGGAACTAGAGAAAAAGAAAACAACTTATAAAGATCTGTACTTCAAAATTTAACTTAAGCTGTCTATTTATGCTGCACTTCAGATACTTATCCTTTACTTCTGCAAGATCCAACACAACAGTGCTCTCATTTGGCCAGAGCTGGTGGCAATTCTGGCAACACAGCACACAGTCACTGTGCTAGGGAAGACCACCTTTCATCTGCACAGGGATCCCATCACATACTGGGCCTGAATCCTTAGCTCTGATTCCCTGGGCTTTACATAGCCTGCAGGGAATGGCAATACGTCTCCAAAACTCCACCCGAGGGCTCAGCTGCAGCCTCATCAGGAAAGAGAGCATAAGCCAAGGGCCAGTTTGAGCCAGCATGGCTGGGAAGGACAGTACTGCTGTGCCTGGTGAGAAGCTGGGAAAAGGGCACCAACTTTTCTCCCAGTGTCTGCTGGCTCCTTCATAGCTCCTACTGTGGAAAGTTCTGCAGCTGCTGGGAGGAACCCATTCGCATAACAAAAGCGGCTTTCAGAAAGCAGTATAGGAGAGTGGAAAGAATAAGAGAAAAACTCAAAGCCAGAAGCTACACTGACAGCTACAGTTTTTTTTCAGCATTGCCTAAAAGTCTCAGGCAAGGATCAGGGAGGGCTCCAACATGTTATGTAGAATATAAACACGAGTGTCTCCCGTGACTCTCCTGATGGCTAAAGAACATACTTGTAAAAAAAGTCATCCAAGAATCCACTTTAGTACACCCTCAAGCACATGTTTAAGACTCTCATACAATCTAATTCTCAGCTGTGCAATAAATGAGCTTGAGGCACAAAAGGTACTTAGGAGCTTTTAGGAGACTGAACTAAGAGATTTCAATCAGGGTTTAGGCACCCAGCTATCTGGGATTCAACCCCCAGTCTTTCACTTCATTAGCTGGGGAAGTCAAGACAATACTTCCTTACTTGCTGAGCTGTTAAATAGTCTCATTTAATTGTAAAGGGTGCACTCAAAAACATCCAGATGAGCACCATAACAGTTCTCAACCAAACAGGCAAGGAAAGGCCCTTGGAGCTTGAGCTGTAATTCCAGGGAAAAGAAAGCACCAGACTGTTGGCAAAAGATTCCCAGAAGAGAAACATGAGACAGCTGCAATAAAAATGTCTATTCACCTGGATTGTGAATGTTACATGGACTCAATCCGTTGTAAGACAAAACAATAAATTTTGGCCTTTTTAAATCAAACGAAGGAGGAAAGAAAGCATCATTCCCTGCTTCCTTTTAGTGCGTCCAGGCTTGCTCCTAAAGATTTTAATAGTGATAAAACAGCCTTGCCTCTCAAACCATTTCAGTTACGGAAACTGCAAAATGGTTCAGCTTCTCTTACCAACAGGATTAAAGGCATTAGAGAGAAGTCAACTTACAGCATATTTCAGTACCACGCGTTGTTTAGTGCAGTGAGCACAAACACACTCCTCATGTTCCTGATCACTTTACAAGGAATAAGCCACCCAGTAACACAGAGTTCAACATGCAGCTTCTCACAGCCACTCTGTTCCAGAAAACTCCCCATCCATCTCTGAACACTAAATTCTTTGCTTTTCTGCTTAATATTACTCTTCTGGGTAAAAAAAATAATTCAAGGCCCAGAGACATATTTTTGCGTAATAAAGTTATACATATGGATTCAGCTTCGGTAGGAAATGTCAACTTAAGGCTTGTCTTCATGAGGAAATTTACTGTAACTAGTCTACGAGTATAATTATATTGCTGTAGTTCTACTGGTAAAATTCCCCTGTTGAGCTTTATTCATAACAACAGCCACCTTTATGGTTTATTTTTGTCGACTATGCCAAAAAAGGCCCCTACTCCAGAACAGCCACAACAATTCACAGGAGAGGAGGGGAAGGAGCTGTGCCAGTGCAACTGGAGCAGTAGAAAGAATAACAATATAGAAAAGGCATTATTTCTCTGTACTAATGAATTATTTACTTTAAAGAAAGAAAGGCTGCAAGAAAGCTATACCCACACATCAGATATCGCTGCAGGTAAGGTACGTGCCAGTTTTATTGCCATGCTTTACAGCTTGGGTAAAGTTCCCCAGGCCAGACACTGCTCTGCACCAGGCCCTCCATGTGCATCCTTTTTCCCTGGCCTCCTCCCCAGCCA
>NW_008603805.1:0-14432 GCF_000691845.1 Merops nubicus | reverse complement strand
TCCCCCATTCCCTTACAAGAGCGATGCCTCGCCGCCCAGCAACTGCCCCAGACCCCTTGGACAGCACACTGACCCTCCAAAACAAATGGGTGTTAGAAATCAGCCCCTCTGGTTTGCAGTTTGCATCTTAGGAACAAGGGATAGCTGAAAAGCAAACAGCATTCTTTGCAAAAAGGATTTTAAAACAGTTGCCCTTCGTTTCAGCAGTGCGAGAATGCTGAGCTAGACCAAACAATGAGCCATCTGTGCACTCTTCCCTCTTCTCTATCCTCTGGGCTTAAATCAGAGCTCCCCAAGAATGGCCAGGTCCCCCTTCACCTCCGCCCACCCTGTTTAGATCCTGCAAAAAACAGTTTTCTGGCCTTTCTATTTTTTTCCCCTCTTTTTGTTCTTAAGAGCCCTTGCAAAATCTTCCTTTAAATCTCAACCCTTTGTCAGGTGGTATCCCATCTACCCAGCTTTGTCAAGTGATCAAAAAATGCCTCCCACCAGACACCCGTTCCTTGTTTACCATCCCTGGAGGCAGAGTGGCACTCAGGAGCCCTAGCCACCCCTTTGTCCAAGGAAGGGAACACCATCTGAATGGGAGACCACCAAAGATTTGCAGACCTCTTTTGTTAGCCTGGTGTCACTGCCTATTTGGCCTCGATTCAAAATTGAGATGACAGTAGAGAGGCAGCTGAGTTAGGTAATCAGAGTTTCCAGCCTAGGAGAAAGAAATACCAATCACTCAATTTTTTAAAAAAAACTAGGAATTATTACCAGTGGTAACTTCTGGTTATGAACTGTAATCTCCATCCCATCAAGAAACACAGATTATTCAAGTACTAGTCAGGAAGTCATGTTCCCAATGCTAAGTCTGTGTTGAGAAAAAAAAGGAGATTAGGTATGAATAACAACATTCAGATGCATCTCTTCAAACATTTTGTTAGTACCATTATTCCAGGCAGCAAAGAGGTAAAAAAAAAGCCAGCTCCCCTTTGATCTCACAGCTGGAATGGCCACACAGCCAAAAAAAATGCTTTACCTTCAAGTCCCACTGAAAAGAAAAAAGCCCACTATCTTTTAATTCTTGCTTTTTAGAACATCCTAAACAGATCTTTATCATGTAAAATAATCTTTCACTAGAAGACCAAGCTTTGATCCTCAGTTGCTCCCCTTCCTGGCAGGCTGAACTCACTGGGAGAGCAGAGCCTGCAAACTCTCCCGTGTCATTCAGCACTAACCCAGCTGGGAGATGAGGGTAAGGAAGCCCTGCCTGGGGCCAGCTCTCTTCCTGCGTGCCAAGATCATAAAAGCTGAAGTTCTACTGACAAAAAGAAATCCAGTTTGAACACTATGCCCCTTCTCCTGCATGGCAGCCAGAGACTCATCTTACTGGGATGCACGTGCAGATGTGCTACTGAACGGGAAGCAGGGCTTGCCTTCAGTAACATTCAGCTATAAACTCACTTCCAACCTTTTTCCTTTTATTGAAAACAGTCCTTCTTGTAAATTCAACTACTGTGCTGTAAATGCTAAACAAATTTTCCCCAATGCTTCAAAAAATTTTCCAAATCTAGCACAGTTCAAGTGTGCCCTCCTCCCCTAGACCACAGCACAAAGTGGACTTCTCTCTGTAGGTGGCCTACAGCTTTTGTATGAACAGTGCTAACTACCTCCAACAAATGACATTTGGAAGCCAAGTGCACTCTGCCTGGGAAGAGGGGGGGAAAAAAAAAAAAAAAGATTTCCTCATGGTGACCATAGCTTCAAGGGAGATCTGCCTCCAGCAGAGAAACACAATTCTTAGTGCTGGTGCATTGCTTTAGTCATTGGCATCTTGGAAGGACTCTGTCAATGGGGTGCATAAATAGGCTTGACGCTTGGTTTAACCGGTTTTATTTCTCCTGGGAAATAGGGAACTGAACCTTGCATGCACAAACGTGATCATGTCCTGCTTTAAAACATTCCCACCACTTTTTAACTCATTGGTCAAATTCAGTCAAGTCCTTCAAAGGAAGAGTTGTCCCCAAAACACCACATTTCTACTAAGTAGGCAGAAACAACCAGATAGAAGATCTACAGGCACTCCCAGTAAGCAAGTTTCAGTGGAAGTACAGACATATTTTTAGACTTTAGAGAATCCACACAGGTGAGTCCTGTTAAAAGCACCCTCATTCTGGGAAAAGCTCAGCCTAACTCCTATCTTTATAGACACATACACACAAATCCAACCACAAGACAAATTCCTTAAAAAAAAAAGATCTTATTGCCCATCTGCAACTAAATTACTCATTTCAACTCTGATGATTCTCCAATAACCTATCATTAAAAGATTTTTGTCACAGAACTCCCTAATTCACACTAAAAGAGGCCTCTCCATTCCCACTCTGCCATGAACCAACCTTCCCTTTCTGCCACAGAAAAAAAGATGAACTGGAAAAATAAGCATTACATTTTGGGTCAATCTTTGATAAACAAACAAGAGATCTTGGAAGGAAAAAAAGTAGTCCAGACTATGGTGCACATCCTGGACTCTCCATCCTCCAAGTCATAGCTCTCGTATGCATTTTCTAAACTGATGCTTTCCAATGTCCTCTTCCACATTATTCCTTTTAGCTGGGGCAGATGCTCCACCTCCAGCAACAGTACACAGGAGAATAATTTCATCAGCCTAGTGGCTGAAGTTCAGTTCCCACAAATGAAGCCATGTCAACATGAAACAAAGTTACGGAGACCTGGAAGCAGCTCGTCAGGCTGACTATAATCCCCCAGAATATCCTGCTGTCATGGCTGTTCCCCACAACCAGCCCAACACAGCCACATTTCACAAAAGCCTGATCCAGGAGCAGAATCACTATTTCCTGATCCTCAGCTTGAGGATATATCCCCAAAACTCAACCTTACATCCCTATCCCATGTGCTGAAGTAGCTACCACACAGCATGCCCTGACACAGCAGGTAAACTTAGCTTCAGAGCTAATAACCCAGTGAAACAAAATTATTATGAGGAAGGGAGGGTTTACACATCTATATTATTATTTAAGAAAGTCTTTGGGTACCTCTGTGTGAGGTATTCTTCAAGACCACACTCAAAAGAAACCATGAAAGGTGGAATAAAAATCTTGGGTTTTAAATACTTTCTTGAATTCCAAGCTCAATTCCCAAACTAATCTGCTTTGATCTTCCATTTTTCCAAGACAGACATGCTGAACTCCAAAAAATCTTTTCTGAAATATGGATACACAACAACCACTACCCCCTCTAATTTACTGTCTTCACAAAGACAGTAAATTTTACTGCATTTTCATTAAAACAAAGAGGGGCAGAGTCAGTCTCCACCATATCAAAATCATCCACTGTCACCTTGGAGTTTGGTGTAATATTTCAGTGGTGCTTTAGGTATGCGTTTTATAAAGCTCTTAGGGACCCATTAAATACCAAAATTTAAGGTTAAAGGCTGGCGAGCTGAGGGTAGTGAGCTTTTAAATTTATGAAAAGCTACAGAACCAAGAGGCCACAAAAGTGACAGCTGTCAGCACCACTCCATCCTACATTCACACAGGCTCAAAGGAGAAGCCAGCATGCACTCAAAAGAAAGAGAACACTCGTTCCAACTTTCAGGCTATTTTCTAAATACTCTTTTTAAACTCCTTTGATACTTGGAAAAAGCCTTCAAGAAAACATCCACCCCTCTGCAAGCCTTGCCATTTGTTACCTGATCCAGTTCTGCACTCCTTTTCTTCCTCCCAGCTCTAACAAGCATCCTTGCCCTTTTACAAGTTAAGGTCATTCAGAGGATCTATACAAGCAAGCAGCACACAAGCTGGACTGGAGGTCTTGAAAGGCTCACGCTTTCCCTCACCTTTAATAGGGAGGCACCACCCACAGAGACAACACATTATCCCGACATGCACCGCTCCCTCCCGATCCAAATGGGAAGTGGCACAAATCAAAAGGACCACAGCAAGTTGGAACCTGTTGTCTCTGCGGGTGGTGCCCTGCATCTGTACTGGAGATGAAGGCAGCTGTAATCACTTCGGGTTTATGCAAATGAAAGCTGTGCTTCAGCCCCTGGCTAGCTACCAGGAAAGAAAAAAAAAAAATACCACTCTTGTCAATATAAAGTTTGTGTAGATCAAGGAATCAAATTATTGCAATTTGCATAAAAAGCTGAACATCAAAACACGGTTGGGGTGTATCTCCTCAGGATGTGGCAAGGCCACAAATACAAATCTTATCTCTTAACCCAGCCATAATTTAAGTTTTGCTTTCTATTGTGGCTTTGAATTACAGCCTTGTAATTTTAATACAAATAAGTCTATTCAAGGTTTTCAGGAATTCTATCACATCATGGATCTCATTTTCCACGTACCTTTTAAACTGTTAACAAAAAGGGTGAGCACTCGAACTACGGAGCCAGTTAATTGGAGATTCAGCCTTGGCCTAACAGCAAACTGAAGACCAAGGCAGTCTGGTAAACACACACATTGCCTCCTAGCTCCCTGGAGAGCCCTGCAAACCCCTGCGCCAGCACAACCCAGGGCTGGAGCGTGCCACGGCACCGCAGTAGCTGCCGCTGCCAGAGTCAACCCACGCTTGCTGACGCTGCCTTCCTCGGGCACTTCCCCACGCAGGAAGAAGTCACCCTCACGCCCGGAAACTGCAGGAAGGAGCAGGTGCCTGAGCCTTGGCCCTGCCAACCGCCTGGCACCAGAGCACGAGTGCCCACTGTTACATGTTGGGTTTGATTTTAAAGGAGACAAAAAAAAAGTTAAAAATGGAGCATAACTTGCAAAAATGTCCCGGAAGGATTTCTGCTGCCATTCAAGTTGTGCAACGTGCTCGACTGGAGAGAGTTATTTCCATGCAAGCAGTTTGGCATGAAATTCCACTGAAAGGCCTGCGGTTCCCTAATGCTGTCATGACGTCATGATTTAGGATTTTCAGAGCGATCAGCGCAGCACAGCTGGTGTCATGGTTGCCATTATACCATGAAACACTGAGTGGTTTTAAATGGAAAAAGGTTTTCTCGTTTGAAATTCTTAGATTTCTTCCATCTTATTCTGTGGACTCTTAAAACCAGACCAGTTCTATAAGCAGAGTATAGCTGATATTTAAGCGGAGCAGGAAATAGTGCTGCTTTAACTGAAAATAAATCTGTCAACAAGGAGGCACAGGGAGAGCTCCACTTCAGACTTTTCAGGTTCTTATTAAAAAATATAAATTTAAGTCAGCATTTTCACGTTACTTGCTACATCTGTTTGCTATTCCATTATAAATAAAAATACAGGGGCCTCCAATTCAGTGTTAGTTCACTAAAAAAAAAGTCCTTTTCATTTAATACTACATTATAATTGGTCTAGATTGTATTGTATCACCAAAAAAGTCCACCAAAAAAAGCTGCTATACATTACCCAAAGTCAAGCTAGGAGATTAAAAAGACCTTTGGCAGCGTGTTTTCCTTCTCTTTCTAAACTGTGAAGGACAATGTAGTTATGGAAGTCACAAGCAGATCCATCTATGCACTCTTTGCAAAGAGTTGGGAAATAAAACTGCACAAACTAAGTCCCATCTCCAGAGGCCATGGCAATCACGCAAGAGTTCAGTGTCACACCAACTTCAAAGGAAATCTTCCAATGATTTAAACAACTCTGCTGTCACCCCATACTTCTGCCACCCATCCCACGGCACCCTTTACCTGGCACAGCAGAACCCCAAAGTCCTTCAAGCAAAGAAACCAATACCCATTTTCTTAAACAAAGGCTTTATTAAATTCCTTGTCAGAGAACAAGAACGCACAGGAAAAACCACAATTCCTGCAGTGTGCACCCAGTGCTGGTCTGGTGATTGGCAGTTCACATGGCAGTCATGTTTCAAGAGTAGCTAGCAAACAGCAACCACTGCTGGGGGCAAGAATTGCTGGTGAGTGCTCAGCTCCTCTGAAAATCTTCCCTGTCTGTCTACAGTGCTCGCCTACTGGGTAATCACATCAGGTTCAGTGTAAGAGATGTGTTGGTTTTGACATCATTACCCCCAGTGCTGGGGCAGCCAAGGCACATGGACTCTGTAAGCCTCCTCATAGGCATTCAGGGAGTTCAGAGCCCCCAGAGCATAGCACAGACACTTCTCCTGCTTCACTCAGCAGGCCTGGGAAATAATCTGCAGCCTGCATCTAGAAATGGAGGTCTAATTCCTGTGTCCTGCAGCAAAAGGCACATCATGCTACTTCAATCCAAATTTCCAGATCAAACTGTATGACAGTATGAAGTAGCAGGATTAGGAGGTCTCATGCCAGCAAGTTATTAATGCTAAGCAAAGAGAATAAAGTTCCACCACTGGAAAACCTCAAGCTAACAACTCCAACAAAGTCAGTACAGCCCTTACTCCCTCCAAAATCAGTGCCATCAAAACAAGACAGGCAAACAGGGGTTGCCTAATTTTGGCAACCTCAGATTTTCAGTGGCAAAGATGAAATATCATGATCTGAGAACAAAGGCACCACATGAAGGCAGCAACGTCCATAGTAAGGTCTCTTGTGGAAGCAAGGGAAGGAAGTCTTTAACTTCACTTCTCTTCATTTCTTTCACTTGCCCTAGCTTCCCTCTGTCCCAGAAACTAATGACTGGCATTTGATGTCAGTAGATGTGTTGGTTAAATATCCCAGGCAGAGCTCTGTGACACGTATAAACTCCAGTATTAAGAGATTTGTCTTCTGTAACCACAAGCATGAGGAGGAAAAAATTAAAAAAAACAAAAACACACAAATACAAAACAGGAGAAACTGCCTGAGGGCATGAGTAAAGTTAAAGACACTGCCTGACTGCTGCTGTTACTAGTGAAACACCTGGGTGGAAAAAAATAAAACCAAACTGGTAGCTGAATCTTAACCATTACAAACAAAAGAAGCAAAGTTTGAATGAACAAACTGGAGCCTTTGCTGCACTGTACATCAAGGACATTTATCCTGCAACTACGAAACAGCACAAAGGCAATTTCACTAAACAGTGACAGCAGAAACCTGCCATTTCTGGCCACGCTCACAGCCCCATGGCAGCTTGGCTACTGCCACTCACTTTAACTGGGGATAAGGAGCAACGTCAGTAAAAGAAGACAAGAATAAGGTTAGATCATGCTGCTTGCCTGGTCCAATACAAAGTTCCTGCTAAAAAACATCCATACCAACAAGCAAAGATTATAATTTAATTACCAGAGAAAAAAAGAAACAACTAGAGTTTTATGCTTCTGTTACAGAAATTGGCACTTTCTACAGTAGCTACTGGGGTGGCAGGCCACTGACAGTAACACTGCTGTGCCAGCATTAGGAAAAATGCCCTTACAGCAGTTTTCCAGAGGAAGGCATTTAACATGTACAGGGAGGGGTCAGGATTTAAGCATATGACTAACAGACTACCAAGAATGAAAGATGTTCAGTTTAAAAAATTCCCAACCAGTTAGAATTAATTTTTTTTTTAAAAAAAATCAAATAAATCACTCTGCTGAACACCAACAAGGAAATACACTGCATTCAAAGCCCACAGAGGGGAACACAGTAATTCTTCTACATCCAAGAACAGGCACATGCCACCCCTTGCAAGGCCAGGGCTAGGATATTCTCAGCAGAAAACCAACTGTTTAAATAATAAAAACAGCAGGACATGGTTTTTACCTACACTGACTCAAAATACAACAGGGAACACAACAAGCAGCAACAGAACTTAAATGACACTCACTCATGTACTCTGTTGTCTCCATACAAGTCACTTAACCCAAAGCTGACGTAGTGCCAGTGCTCAGGAACATTCAGCGCTGGGTTTCCCAGGTTTCTGTACATGCTAACGTAGTCCAGAGGGTCAGGTCCTCCCAACCTGCATTAAAATCAAAGATTCTTAAGTGAGTTTATTGAAGACAAATGGGAAGTCTCTAAAGGTGCTAAAAGAGGCCTGTACAAACACTTGCTTCAAAACACAGCTAGTGACAAAACTGAAATTAGCATGTTCAGGTTACCTCTAAAAAAAAACTAGAGGAGGAAGGTTGGTTTAAATCCAGAAAGCTTCAAGCACAGGAAGGCAAAGCACACATTTGCAACACAGTATACTGTTTTGAAGGTCAAACCATAAAAACCTCTGGAAAATCATATTAAAGCTTCCAGAAAAAAAAAGAAAATTGGAAAACTGTACTAGTAAAAAATCAATAGCTGTATCTGCACTGTAAACCCTTGATTCAGTCCAGAGGCACATACCTGAATTAAGAAACAACACCAATGTTACCCCTCAAACCAAAATTTGGAGTAGCTAAGTTTTGAGGAAAGTAATCCATACTTCTGAACAAAGACATGGCAGTTAAAACAGTGAAGGAGAAAAAAAACCACATTGATTCAGAAAAATTAGTACCAGAACTTGTTCTTGATTAATGCAGTTAGTGTATTTTACAAGTGAAAAACATCTCTGCACCCTCGGTTTCAACATTAGAATGTGTTCCTTAAAAGGACATTACATACACGTCAGTGCAGCACAGCCAGACTGCATTAGGCAGCATCACCACAACCTGCAGCCACCCTTCCCTGCACCCCCCAAGCCCAAGGAAACAGGCTAGTGTGCCTCCAGAGCACAGCTCAGTCCTGCCACTTGCCATCACAGCCGCCCCCCAGGGGCAGGTCACCTCCTCACCCAAGGGAGGAATGTGCTAGACTGTTTTGCTTACTGTTTGCCCTGTCAATCATAAAGCACATAGGCAGAAGCAAGCAAGGAGAGAAGAAATCAAACCACCTACCACAAGCATTCACAGAAGCATGAGCAGCTATTTAACTGTTGCCTGCCTCCAGTTCACTTTTTCTTCAAGTAAAATACTCTCTACTACTTCAAGCAAGAAAATCCAAAATAAGATGACCCCCTTCATTCAAACCACTTGTTACACACCAACTGTCCTCACATGCATTGTCTGTTCTGAGCCTGACTCTATCCGTAGGCTATGCCTGTTCTTCCCTTGCTAGCCCTGGGGGTTGTGTGCCATCATCATCCACGCCCCAAGGGATGCACAAAAAGTGTTGGAGCACCCCAGTTTCATGCCCTGATTAAAGTACCACTGTCTCATACCAAACACATGCAGGCTCGGCAAGAAATACTTTCTCAGCATCTAGTCTGCTTGTCAGCCTGCTGTAGCACCCTCCACTGTCGCAGCTTCACGAGTCCTGGAAGTGTTTGTGCTTCACATGTGGAGATGCAGACTTGGCCTTCCCAAGGAAGCTCTGAGATAATCAACCAGCAAAGCTTAATCGCACTTATCCCATTTAAGGCCAGCTTCTCAGAGCCCCATCTAGCAGCACAGAGGGAAGGCTGATAAGCATTTCTATCCTCAGGCACCAGTGTAACCAGGCTGCTGGTAGTAAAGTCAGAGTTACACCCACTAGCTTCAGAAAACCAGCAATCAGTGCTGAACAGGTTTAACCCTGAGCTTGCACAATTACCTCAGGACCACATTCACTGAGTGCAGCAATTTCTTGCAGTTCTTTTAGGAGAGACCCTTGGAGAAGACAGTTTTCAGAGCTGAGGTAGCTGGTATTACAAAACAGTGCTAGCAAGTTACTTCAGAATTTGACACTGACATCACCACAGAGCTGCAGCACCCAGGCATCTCTGCAGGGGATCATCAGGAGTAGTTGTCACCAAGGCTGGAGAGATGAATCCAGCCCTTTCTGAATGCTCGTTGGTCTGCCGTGAGGCCGGCCAGCACCCAGTCAAGCCCACATGCAAAGCACCTGTAGGAAGGTGCTTTCCAGGGTGAGCTCCAAACAGAGTTAATGCACAGGGGACACCTCGAGTTCATCACCTGCTGGGACAATGGTGCCAGGGAGGGCCATGCAAACAGGCTTCCTGTAGCTTCCAGAAGTCACCTATGTATGTACTCTCTGCAGACTTCTACTGACAGCAGTACCCTATCTGAAATTCTCTGCCCAACCTCATCCAGTATGCACAAGGCAAGGTATCAGGTTGATATATTAGTAGGCCTGTGGGCTCTCTCCACAAGTGTGCTGTGCCGCCACCTCCCTCCTCATGCTGCAGGGGAAAAAAAAACAAAACAAAACAAAAACAAGCAACACAACAAAGCAGGGTTATCCAACAGGAGTGGCTTTCCCTGCAGCAGCTTCCCTCCTCTTAAGTCACATAAGGCCACCATGGTGGCTCCAGGCCAGCTCCAGCTTCCCAGCAGGTCAGTCAAGGATACAGCTCAAGGTACCAGGGCAGGACAGAGGGTGAGCATCCCAACCCCAGTAATGGCACAGAGGTCCCCTGGCAAGGGCCAAGTCAGAATTATGCAGCTGCCTCATACAACAAGCAGCATCTTTACAGTGTAAAAGGCAAACTGGTGAGCAATCATCAGGAACGTGTGTTAGACCCTGGGGTGGAACAAAGTTTGACTCTCAACAGTCTGGGAAAAATCTTTTCTCAAACTCTAGCAGTAACCTGAAGCACTCAGAAAAAAGGAGTCCTGCTCTGACACACCCCATCTCCACCTGCTGCCTCTCACCAGCAGCTGGTCACGCTGCAGGTGAGATCTCTGCCACACATACCCATTCAGGAGGCTACGTTCGGAGCGTGGCACCAGCACTTGGGCTCCCCACAGCAGTAACTCCCAGATCCACGGTGGAAGCACTTCCAGCCAGGATAGTCACTCAGCTCCAAGGAGCAGACTTGAACAGCAACAGCTGTACACAGTCATCACCTGACTGGGAAGGCTCCAGAGCAAGCAGGGTCAATACAATGACCAGCAAACCAGTGTGAGAGACTGGCAAGTGTGCAGAGCAGATCTGCAGTGAAGGGAAAACACTTCTACTCTTAGGCAACAAGCAACTCCCCCCCCCAAAACTCACTTTCAAACTAGGTTCCTTAACACCTTAAATGCCAAATGATTTGCACTGGAACACTATGCTGCCCTTTTGTGGGACAGGGACCACTCCACATGCATGCTCTTCCCCAGGGCTACTCAACCACATCTGGCAGGTCTGATGTAGACAACGAGGAAGTTAACAGAGGACTTTAGAGCCCTAATGGCTCAATGGTTGGACTTGATGATCTTGGAGGTCCCTTCCAACCTAAATGATTCTATGATTCTGCCTTGACTGCAACAGGCAAGACTGACAACTTTCCCTTGTTCCTGCCAGCAACTCCACACTTCTCTCCAAAGGTCGCCACCAGGGACCTGCAGCACCGTGCTGCCCAGGAGGCAGCTGCAGCAACAGGAGAGCTGATCTCTGTCCTGCCCAGAGCAGATCCAGACAGAATTAGCTACCCACCAGTTTACACACTGCATAACCATCCAGACAGACTGTCTTTACTCCCTGAGAGGCCTGGTAGGCCTAAGAGAGTCAGACAAAAAGCCTGCAGCAGTGACTAATTACATTCTAAAACACACATATCCAAGCCATGTACCTCCCTCTCCTGAAAACGCTGCGACCGCAGGAGCGTCCAGCACCAGCTTTAAACCTGACACCTGCACAGGTAAGAACGTACCCATGGCAACAACGCTCAGCAGAGGCTTCTCAGCACAGATACTGATCCAGGTTTGGCTGCTGCACTACCCAGTCGAGCACCACTACTGCTCGGCTACACCCTCCCACCCACAGCCACCATTGCAGGGTTCGACCTGGTATCATAATCTACATATCAGTAACATGCATTTACACAAAGAGCTGGAAGCGTTGGAGGATTTTATTACGAGAAGCCCAACTTCAAAGCTAGAGGTACAGTACAAATTTGTTACATTCTCTATTCATGGAGCTCATTCAGAAGCAAGAAGGGCAGCCTCGGGGCAAACCAGTATTTGCATTTGCACCAAGAGTCTTCTTTTGAGTGATGTTAAGAGCACTCTTAAGTTTCTGTGGAAGGAGAAGTTCAACGTGGGCAGAAAGGAAACAACTCCACAATGCGGGGGCGTGGGGGGGGGTGAAGAAGAAAATTCCCAATCCATTTACCCTGGAAAGTCCTTAGTGGGTAGGTTGTAATTAAACAGCCGACAACAGGACTGCCTTTCACAGGTCAGCAAACTAGTTTTTGAGTAGATGGCCTAAATTCAAAACAGGTGATTGTAAAAGAACAGTCCAGCCTGAATTCTGCCTATTTCAAAACTTATCAAAAAAGAAAGTACAAATTTGGTTGTTTTGGTTTTTTTTTTCCACCAGCAATTCTACACACCAACGTATTTCACTTATAGATACTCAACCAGGTTTTAAAAATAAAAGCAGATACTGGATATCAACAGAGAGAAACTCCCCCTCAGCACATGGCCTCTACAAAATACAGCCAGGAGCTCTTCCAAGCTGTTTTGGTTGCAATCACCAACTCTCTCCCCAGGTATGTAAATAGCATTTAGAAAAAGACTAATTCCATGAAACAATCCACTTGGCTACGGCCCTTCATTTACAGGTATGCAGTTCTGCAGATTCTCCAGCGTTACAAAGGAAGGACCTGCTCTGCCATGCAAGCCAAAGAACACAACTTTAGCTTCCTGAACAACAACAGAAAATTGCCGTTAACCATAGAGTAACCGATACGTATAATTAAAAGCCGATTAGTATAACAATACTTTTCCTAAGGCAGGGAACTTTGTTCAGCAACTTCCTCTCCTCATCTAAACCAACTAATAGCTGGCAGCACAGGCAGAGGAGGACAGACTAGCAGGCAGGGAGCGAGCAGTGGCAGAAGTCGTTCTACCAGACTCAACAAAATCAGGCTCCAAGTATCATCTAGCAAAGGGAGAGAAAGTACCTGTAGCACCCACATAGGCTCCATCTCATACAAGAATTTCCTGCTCGGGACAGCAGTGAGAAGCTCACCTCCACTTTCTATGAGCAAAGCTCTCAACTCTTGCTGCCAGGTGGGGTGACAGTCACAAAACTGCTAAGGAGAAAATGCCAGCATAAACAGGCCTCCTCGTTCCTTCTTACTTGCAACCACCACTCCAAATAGCAGTTCTTCACAGAATCACATTTGAGCTGCAACTGCAGCAAGGCCCCAATCAACCTCTTAAACAAATGAGCAGCAAGGCTTCCCCCCAAACAAGGGTCTCTGCCATTCTTCACTATGGACCCAAATCTCCCTCCATCCCACACCAATCTCACATCGCTCCAGTCAGGATTGTTTTAAGCTGTTGATGGAAAAGAAGTGCTGACCAATCAAACTGACTGGAAACACATCAAGCTTGAATATCTAAGATTATAAACAGGTGGAAAGACAGACTGATCAGAACACCAACAAAGTACCACACGACAGACCCATACAGATGATTAAGAAATTATTTCTATTTTGAGGTCTCGGATTTGCAGCATCTTATCTCGGCCCACTGTGTCAGTTTGACCACAAAAAAAATACCCTAAGCAGCAAGGGCTAAAAGACATAGTTATTGCTAGAACCACACAAAAAAAAACAGTTGTCTGGAAGACGGGAGCATTAGTTTGACTGTCAGAGCAGAACATAGGAAAGTGCTATTTTGCTGTTGCTCAGGATTCAGAAATATACAGGTTAAAAACGAACAGTAAACAAAGAAGTCGAGTGCTAATAAAACTTTTTCCAACTGCTGGAGTAGGGATTGGACAATGTCAGGTCTAGCAAACGCTTGGGGGTGACCTGCTCATGTCCTTTAGGCCCAGAAGAGGGGGCTGAGCAGCAAAGCAAAAGAAGAAACTTTTCACACAAGGCTAGACAGTAGACACTCATCTCGATAACTAAACATCCAAGTACTTCCTTCATGCCACTCTCCCACATAAACAACTGCTGTTACTGGTGTCAGACACTGTGTCAGCAGAGACAGCAAGCAGCAGATTTGCAGTCTGCACTAACACATGGCTACGCAAGAGAAGCTGGCTCTGCCCCACGGGTTTTACGGGTACACGCACAGCACACATCCAGCCTGAAGGCTGGAGCGCAGGCTCACTCCAGGCGGTGCTGGCCATACTTGCACCCCAAGCTCCAAGATAAAAGATAAGCTCGTGCCTTCTACCCAGGAGAAAAAAAACGCCAGCCCCTCACCCTCTCTGGGAACCACTCCATTGAGCAACACACGCTCCCTTTTCCCATGACCTGCCCCAGTCGAGGCCCTCATCAGCCACCCCTCACTCACGGAAGCCCCAAATGACCCCAGAAACCACCAACACATCCTCCTGCCTTCAGTGCATCCCTCCCTAGATCCTTCCTTCTGTTCTCAGTACACCCTCCCCAGGAACCCCCCCATTATACCTCAAACACCTCTTCCTCCTCCAGACCCACTGCACACCCCCAAACCTCTTATACCTAACCTCAAACTCATCACACAACCCTCCTCAGGCTCGCCGCCTCCTCCCCAGGCCTCCCTCAACTCCGCTAATCCTCCCTCACTCCGCTGCTCCCCCAAAACACGCTCCAGTCCCACACAGGCCCCCGGGCCCCACCAGTCCTACACAAGGCCCCCCGCCCCCT
>NW_008603804.1:125012-127292 GCF_000691845.1 Merops nubicus | reverse complement strand
AAAAAAATATATAAAATATTAAATATATATATGCACATCTAAGCCTTCTTTAAAGCAGGTTGATTTTTCAGCAAGCTAAAAGGAAGTTTCATACCCTATGTCCTAACTTGCAAAATCTTGGGTTTGTGAAATCATGACTGGAGGCTAAAGGTCATGATCACGGCCTGGCATTTCTGAGCAGAATTCCCTGCTGACGTGAGTGGTAAGTTGTGCAGATGGACCCCTGACAGTTTGGGATCTCAACTGAATTGTGAAACTAAGACCCAGTCCTTCAAAGTATTACATACCATCAAGTATTCTTGCTTTCAACAAGTGAAAAAAATAGAAGCACTCAGCACTTTTCCCAGTCTGGGCCCTATTGGTCAGGTGGGAAGTCGGTTGCTTCAGGTAAGTGGAGCCCTTGGTTAAAGAGCCAAGTGCCATGGGCTGGCCCTGCCCTTCTCCAAATGCTTCATTAGCTATTCTCATGGTTTTTTGTGGTTAGTAACCCATCAGAGCTCAATTATTAATTTTATGACTGGTGGTTTTTTGCTGAAGTTCTGGATCAGATTCTGTAGACTTTTAATTTTGGGGCATTTTAAGGAAAATTGAAGTACATGGCCAGTAGATGAGAATTGTCCAGGAAAAGTGGGTGTTGTTCTGTGATCTTGAGGCACAGGGTGTGGGTTTGGGCAGGGGCTGTGAAACGTGCACATGCAGTGTTTCCTTTCCTGGCTGAATTTAGGCAGCAGAAACAATGCAGAGGGCTGGAGGAGACAGGTCAGCTTGCTTTGTTCTCCCTGCTGATTGGCATGGCAGCGTTCCTTGGCTGGAAGCTTTCCAAGCAACACCCAAACACCGTGAGCATGCCTACAAGCAGTTTGGCTGACGTACAAGGCGAGTTGGGATGCTGGATGTACAGTCCTCCACGTGGCATGGAAACCTTCATTTCTGAATGCAGGTTCATTGAACATCCCAGAGCAATTTTTTTGAAGCCAGTTGTTCTAGCTGAAGTCCAGCATTCCACCTTCTCCAATTCCAGTTTCAGTTGGACTCTGTGTTTGTAACCTCCTGTCCTGAACACTCGCAGGGCTGCTCTGCAGTTAGAACTTCGATACTGCTCCTTTGTGACAACCAAAAGAACACCTACCCCTGCTAGTGCCATGAGCTTGAATTCATTTGGGCTTTTGGTGACATTCCTAAAGATCAGTAGAATTAAGGCCTCTAGGAAGATCAAAGTAGAAATGCTCAGAAATGCTGAATTTGGCCTCTTTTCTTAATGACATCACTGATTGCAACATTGGTCATGGGGCAAACCTACCAGGTTTCTGTTTGCAGAAGGTAACTGGGGCTCAAAAGGAAACACCTTTAACTATGCAAAGTACTTCAGTGGCTCGATGAAAGGCTTGTTTCACCAGCCAAGCTAATCAGT
This sequence comes from Merops nubicus, assembly GCF_000691845.1. NCBI lineage: Eukaryota > Metazoa > Chordata > Aves > Coraciiformes > Meropidae > Merops > Merops nubicus. The sequence goes on along the minus strand of NW_008603804.1, from coordinate 125,881 downwards.
GTTCAAAAATCTCCAAAAATCAAACTCATTCCCTTGGTCCAGTCTCTCAAAACGCCTCTGCTGGAAAACAGAGTGTGCAGATGTCTCTATGCAGAGCTGTGCTGAGCCCTTGTGTGCTACAGAGCACCAGCAGCACGAGTTCTCTAACGCCTCACCCCCCTGAATCTGAGCACTATGTTTTCATCACACAATTTTTGAATAGAAACATTTCTGAGCTTTGGTTCATTTATGTTTAGTTCTGCAAATGGGACTTTTCATCTGTGGTCTAAAGAAGCAAATTACCAAACCTGTTACAACCTGAAAGGAGTTTAGTTGTGCTAATTCTCTTCTACTTCCCTCACAGGATTTGACAGGTGGAGCTTTTGAAGCAAACCTGAACATGCTGAACTTGAAGGAAGGGATGGATTATTATCACTTTAACTAAAAACCAAGGTAAGGCAGTGAGACTGAAGCTGTGTTATCCTCTAGGTATCTGTGTGTAGGAAGCACAAAATGTTTGGAGCTTTATAATTTTTTTTTTTTTTAGTAATTTTGTTTCATTGAATTAGGCTTTGTGCTAAGTAACCCCTTTCTAAGGGGGGGGGGGCCTTAGTTACACACAGCTCATGCTGTTTGCTCACGTTACTGTTGCACATCACTCGTTTACCCAACTCGGGTTGATTGTTAAATTGCATTTCTAATCTGAAACCCATCACACACAGGCTGTAAGATGACACAAGATCTGCTACCGTAGGGAAGCCTTAAACATGCACCAAGCAAAGCTGGTGGCCACTGGAAGTGTCAGGAAGGTCTGTGTCTGACACAGCCACGGGTTCGTCCCTGCTCGGGGAGCAGCGGCCAGAGCCCGACGGGGGGAAGCTCTGGCAGGG
>NW_008603804.1:118440-124986 GCF_000691845.1 Merops nubicus | reverse complement strand
GCAGCAGCCTCGGGGCTGCCCGAGGAGCAGCTGGGGCTGCCCAGCATCTGGCAGCCAGACGAGCACACGCCTAGCTGCTCACCCTTTGCGCTGGACCGTCTCGGGGTGTTCTGAGGGAACAGGCTTTTTGCCAGCACAACTCCTGGTTTTATTGCAGCAGAGACCCAGAGGTGGAACTGTGCAAACTCAAGATCTTTCAAGAATGTGCTAGAAACTGCAACAGTGTGACAGGAGAGGGCCATGGGGCCGGGCGTGGTTCTGAGCACCCCGGGGGTGTGCAGCCAGGTGGCCGACTCCAGCTGTAGCTCGGGTGTGAGCTGAGCACAGGCTGCTCAATAGCCACCCAGGAGCAGGGACTTACACCGAGCTGCATCTGCCAGTCCGGGCTGCAGAGGGACTTACGAAGCACTGAATAACCACAGACTGTTAAGGGTTGGAAGGGACCTCGAAAGACACCTAGTCCAACCCCCCCTGCCAGAGCAGGACCACCTAGAGCAGGTCACATAGCAATGTGTCCAGGCAGGTTTTAAATTATCTTCTTCAAAAGGAAGAAGAATCTTAGAGACAGACAGGTTGTAGTTTTGGAAATAAACACCTGCAGTAGAAGACTGTTGCAGTTTGTAGCAGATACTTCACTGAGAAACTGGCTCAGTCTGAGCTCCTCTGCCTCAGTTTTTCCTTCCTTTCAGATTTTCATAGATGTGTTTATCTATATGTACAGACACAGAGGGCCACTGTTCTATTCAAATACTGGGATTTAATTAGAACCATCAAATAGCACAGTGTAATTAGAATATCATGTTGCCTGTGCATTTGGCCTCCCCATCACATTAGTCTCACTAAAGAGAAATGTTAAAGTTGTTTCATTTTATGGTCAGTAAGAAATGGTCTCAGTTCCTCACAGTTGCTTGAGTTGATTCAACTCTGTTCTTCAAGGGAAAAAAAAGGCTTGTCCCTAAAAGACAGTTCACCACAAAAAAGAGAAATTAAAAATTGCCTGAATTCTATGAAGAGCTGTAAGAGATGCTTTGACTTCAGCTGAAGTGAAACCTGCATTTTTCTCTTGACTATGACATAACAATGACAGACTTACCCACAGAGAGACTTTCTGTTCAGGAAGGTTTTATTATCACTACATGTTGCTGTTCTTGCCTCTGAAAAACAATTCTTTTAAGAGATGAATGCAGCAGGTCAGGTTTAATACGCTGTGTGTGTACAGCAAGCACAGGCTGAATAGCTCTGCTCAGAGTTGCCAAAGTATAAATCTGACATCCAAAAACACCCCAGGTCAGCTGTGACAAAAGCGTGAAGGGAACCTGCCATCTTGTGGCTACAGACAGTGACTTTAAAAACTCAAAAACGTAACGAATTTGTGTTGTCTTCCTGGGGTGGAGCTGCACAAGACTTTAAGACATAAGCTCTGCTTTTATTTTGTTCAACAGAGCCCTTTTCGCAGCTCATGCTGAGAATCCAGTTTCTCAGGATGCCGCGGCACAAACTCGTCCAATCCTAAAGGCACCTGAACCACGAGCTTCAGTTCAGAGACCAGCAGCCAGTGCCTGGAACTCCATCACGCTGAGCTCTACAAGAAAGGAAAGGAAAAAAAGAGGTCACAGAGATTTGCACAAATTACTATTTTAACAGTATCCCAATCGTGTAACGAAGCAACCTAAATGGAGAAGAAAGTACAGCCATGCAAAGCTGTAATGTTTACAGACCTTTTTAACACCTTAATTTTTAACTACCCTTCAGCAGTTTTTATTTGTACAGGTTTTAAAGGAATTATAAGTGTTGATTTCAGCTGAAATTAACTTCATTCATCTTTTCATGCTGTTATGCTTGGCTTCCTCTGTTCTCAGGGTACGTGAGCTCTTGAAGAAGAGCTGGTGTTGTGCACTCTGGTGGGAGCACAAACTGGCTGCTAGTAGGGACTGCTCTGAAGAGTCCTTCACGCTCAGTGAGTATCACTCAGAGGGAACTCCAGCAGTTCTCAGGGTAGCTGCAGGCTTCACTTTTGCTAAAAGCTACACTAACTAATTGTGTATGTTAGAAGAGGAGGAAAAGGTGAGGTTCCGGCTTCAGCACCTAACTTCCAGATCTCACATGACACTATTTGCAACAGTTCCATCTGAAATACCTGTATGCACCTTTGGCTATTTCTTATTCTTTCCTTTGTAGCAGAGAGAGTTTTATTCTGACTTGTCAGGCTTCTCTCAGCCTCCAGTATAAGGAGCTGAAATAAGTTTCATTTGCAATCAGTGAATTGGTCTTGTACCTTCATTTTGAACCTAACATTTCTGTTAGCTGACTAGAAGACCCTGAAACAGCAATGCTCAGGTCAACTTCTGCTCTAAAAAACAATGCCTTGTATGGGTGAAAGCTTCAGATCCTTGTTTTCCAAACTTACTTACAAAAATGTTAGTTGCAAAAATGTAAGTTAAAACTGTACTAAAAGCAGGAAACTGTAGATAGGACTCAATAAGAACAGGAAGGTGAGCAGAGAAGACTGCTATGGGGACAGCAGTGTCTCTTAAGGTTATTCACATATGTCAGTATTAGTCTTCTGACCAATTTTTTAAATCTACTTTGTTTAATATGTATATATACTTTTATACCAATGACCACGCAGAACATAGGCTCTGCTTCCATTAGGAAGCATCCTCAGTGTAAAGGATTGTCAGGCCATCACCCAGGAGGCGCTGGCGGAGCTCACACCCTTAGATGATGCAGTATCACCAAGAGCCAGTTCAGCAGCGCTTTAAAAGCTCCGTGAGCAGAGATCTCCCTCAGGTGCCGTGCAGGAGGAAAGACTCGGTGCTTTCAGCCCCAGATGGGGCAGCAGGTGAAAAAGGCTAATGAGATTCTGAAGTGGAACTGTGCAGGGCAACCAAATAATGCTTTGCATAGTCCTGGTCACAGAAATAAACTTCACGCTGTTCAGATATTTAAAAAAATGAAGGGAATGAAGGTCCACCCTGCTAGGAAACACTCAGGGAAGACAACTGCACTGGTGATGTTTCTGAATTCTAAAATAATTACAAAGGACAAAAATTTCTAGAACTAAGAAAGGAGAATAAAGAGAATAAATGGCTATAGCACTGTTTTAAAGCTTAATCAGGTTGTGGAATACATGATACGTTGTGGGTGCCTGTGACACTGGGGAAGTAGCCTTGGGTCATCAAGTGTTTTCACCTTGTATTACTCAAAGTAAAAATAATTTCTCTTTGTAAATTGTTGTGTTCTCTAAACCAGTAATAATTCATCCTTCTCATCTTTGGACAGAGAGGCAGGAAACTCTCAGAAACCCTTAGCAAAGCCGAACCTCTGTACTTCTGACACTGAGCAGATGGGCAACTCCAGACTATCTGCATGAAAATGAAATGGGACCTACACGGGGATAGATTGTCTGTCATCTCATGAACGTATGAACTTCTAGCTTATGTTCTTCCTCTTGGGCAGTTTTAGAATTCTGTGGTTTGCAAAACATCTCACATTATAATTCTGCTGTTTAAATTGGAAAGATTTTATCCTTTTTTCTTTCCTCAGAAAGGGGAGACAAACAGATTTTGAAACATCTGTACTAAATTATTTCATTCTTGCGTTTTGTCTGAGTAAGATGTCACACTACAAGTCTGGAATGTTTTCAAGAAAGGAGACTGGAAAGGCTTAAGACAAGTCTTCATCAATTCCATATATTCTGTAGTAAGCTATTCTGTAGTAAGGACATTCCTCCTTCTGCTGCACATTGGCATAGTCACGAACCAGTGAAGAACTGCTGCTGCTGCACAGAAGTATGGAATGGATGTGGTGGAACAACTGATCACTGCTTATTTCTTGGAAAAAGCCCTCAGGAGCACATTTCCATACCTTACCTTGGACACCAGCTGTGGTCTGGGCACTTCCATGAGGTCACAGAGACAGTTGCGTTTCTCGCGCACTACCAGCAGCTCAGCCTCCCTGCAGGAGGAAGAGTTTCCAGTTAATTAAAACATTAGACCTTGAGGCTGACTACATACAAACAACTTCTAAAGCTGTCAGTATCATTACCATGTATCCATCTATACCTCCCTGTACATTTCAAACTGTGGAAGTTTTTGTTGTGTCTTCTTTTAAAACTCATGTAACATTTTGGTATGCTTTTAAGCCAGAAAAACCACAAATACACAGCAGGTTTTCCAGAACGACAGTGACTATGTGTTCAAAAAAGTAACACTTAGAGAACTTCTAGTCAAAAGGATTGTGTGACTAAGTTATTCTCTAAAGTTACAGCTTCTTTTTGCTTTAGACCTTCACCTCAAGAATTTAAATAAACTTCACTGGACTTGGAAAACAGAATAAAACCTAAAGAAGCTTTCTTCTGAAATAGAAAATCCAGACCTAAAACTTGCTTCTGAAATAGCCTGATGCCCATGAAATAATTTCCTCACAAACTGTCAGATACGAAAAGCCCCCCCAAATGCCAAAAATCCACACAGACAACATTCTTTTCCTTCTTGTAAAAATCTACCTCTCGACCTGGAATGCTGTGAGACTGCAAGTGTTCACAGATTTATTCTGCTTAAGAAACAACTGTAAATGAGCTATTGAAAATTTAACTCTCAGCACATAAAAAGAGTCCAAAACTACAGAGAAAAATCATAAAAGGCAAGCTAGAAATAACATGAACTTTTTTTTTAAATTATTTGTAGTTGTTTTTTAGACACCTTGGACAATTTTTTTCCATATTTAATACTGGAAACCTTCCTGTAGCTAAACAAAATTTATTATTTATAGAGTAATTTGTTTAAAACTCTCTGTGGTTCCAACAAGGAACAAATACACGTATGCCAGTAATTACCATCTTCCCTAAATACTAATTCTTATTTGGCTTCCTGATGGCAATACTTATTTGTAATTCAGAATTTACTGTGATTCCTTTAGCACTGAGACCTTGAGAGTAACAAGCAGCTCGCTCTGACAACTGGCAATGACTTCAAATATCATCTTTTCTCAACAGCTCAAATCTACCAAGATAAAACAATTAAGTTCTGAGTAAACTGGCTCTTCATCTTTAAACTTAGTGCAATGGGTAACTTAGTTCAGGGCGTGCTCTAAGATGGCATAAACCTGACAGCCAGTCATACCTTAAACATGACAAGGTGAAAATAAAATATTTCATTTTTTGAAGTGTTTTTAGGAAGTATTTTGCCTTGTTACCCATTTATGGGTAGAGCTGTCCTGCCACTGCTGCTCCTGTAGCCCTTCGGTGTGTGCCACTTTTGGGTTTGGCACTGCAAACATCCCGTGGGGACAGCAGCCACCTAATCCCACCCAACTGCTTCTGTTAAATGTTTTATGTAACTTCTGATTCAGAGTTTATGAGTGAGCACTAAATCGCACTAAACATCAATATCTAGTTAAATAAGTAATTCTAACAACAGGCAGAACTGCCCATAACCAGTTCGCAGATCTGAGAACATTCCTCTAATTTTGTACTGGAAAATTCAGAAAAATGGCAGCAGCCACCCCTTACAATGACAAACATAGTTTTCTTTTCCCAAATATAAAGTTATTTAAGCTCAAGAACAGGAATAAACTGGAAAGTAAATAAAAGTTAAATAATGTAAAAGCATGCCACCTGAAAATATGGGAACCACACCCTTAAGGTATATTTGTTCTTTGACCATGTCTAGGTTCATTTTATATCCATGAAATGTCAGTGAAGACAAAAAAGGCATTTAATCTGATGACAAAATAAATTATCTATTTTTTCTATCTGTCTGTTCTCATGTATTAACTCTGACTACTGTTTGAGGCACCAAGTTGGGCAGTTGACTCACGGCACAGGAGAATCGTCTGTAACAAGGAAAAATGTTCAACATAGCAGCAAAACTAATTAATTACTATCTTAAAACTCTGTATTTCCTCAAATATCTGAGGCATGCAGTCTTTTAGAGACTTTTCCAAGTGACTAACACACACAACTCTAATATTTATAGAAATTGAATGAAACAGTGCCAAAATTATGGTGAGACTTCCCTCCCCTTGTCACTTCAAAGGTGCTGACAGAACGAGTCACTGAAAGCCCCTGAAAGACACTTTGCTGCTCTGATGACTCTTGCTCATGAGGACCAGTAACTTCTTCCCTTGACCCTGGAAGAAGCTGATGTACAGGTAACAGCATGGGACAAAACTGAATTACATTAAAATATATAAAAGTGACTGTTTAATTCCTGCAGTCGTATGCTTGGGAAATGTCTAAACTGTTCCAATTCAAAATATTTGCTTGAATACAATGTTTGTAACATTTTGAGTAATTACATTTCATGGGAGATTTGAGCTGTTCTGCTAATTCTGTTGTTTTCCAGCTTGCAGAGATCCTTCCTTCCCCAAAATCCTGCCAGGGCTCACAAATGCCAAGAAACTGTCAGTGCAGTTGAAATTTCACTGTTTGCACGGCCCAGCCACTCCCTCTGTTTCATGGAGAATTTCCAAAATCTCCTCCCTTTTTATGTTGTTTGGAAAAATAGGGATATTTTGCTTTATCTAGCAGTGATCTTCTACACG